>NC_080727.1:20130000-20407500 GCF_019097595.1 Hemibagrus wyckioides
AATTCTGTACATACAGTAGATGTGTGTGTGTGTCTGAGAGAGATGTTTTTCTCCTGTCTGTGGTTAATTCTGTACATACAGTAGATGTGTGTGTGTGTGTGTGTGTGTGTCTGAGAGATCTTTTTCTCATGTCTGTGGTTAATTCTGTACATACAGTAGATGTGTGTGTGTGTGTGTAAGTGTGTGTGTGTCTGAGAGATCTTTTTCTCATGTCTGTGGTTAATTCTGTACATACAGTAGACATGTGTGTGTGTGTGTGTGTCTGAGAGAGATGTTTTTCTCCTGTCTGTGGTTAATTCTGTACATACAGTAGACATGTGTGTGTGTGTGTGTGTGTGTCTGAGAGAGATGTTTTTCTCCTGTCTGTGGTTAATTCTGTACATACAGTAGACATGTGTGTGTGTGTGTGTGTGTGTAAGAGAGATGTGTTTTTCTCATGTCTGTAGTTAATGCTGTACATACAGTAGATGTGTGTGTGTGTGTGTGTGTCTGAGAGAGATGTTTTTCTCATGTCTGTAGTTAATGCTGTACATACAGTAGATGTGTGTGTGTGTGTGTAAGTGTGTGTGTGTCTGAGAGATCTTTTTCTCCTGTCTGTGGTTAATTCTGTACATACAGTAGATGTGTGTGTGTGTGTGTGTGTGTGTCTGAGAGAGATGTTTTTCTCCTGTCTGTGGTTAATTCTGTACATACAGTAGATGTGTGTGTAAGTGTGTGTGTGTCTGAGAGAGATGTTTTTCTCCTGTCTGTGGTTAATTCTGTACATACAGTAGATGTGTGTGTGTGTGTGTCTGAGAGAGATGTTTTTCTCCTGTCTGTGGTTAATTCTGTACATACAGTAGATGTGTGTGTGTAAGTGTGTGTGTGTCTGAGAGATCTTTTTCTCCTGTCTGTGGTTAATTCTGTACATACAGTAGATGTGTGTGTGTGTGTGTCTGAGAGAGATGTTTTTCTCATGTCTGTAGTTAATGCTGTACATACAGTAGAAACGTGTGTGTGTGTGTGTAAGTGTGTGTGTGTCTGAGAGATCTTTTTCTCCTGTCTGTGGTTAATTCTGTACATACAGTAGATGTGTGTGTGTGTCTGAGAGAGATGTTTTTCTCCTGTCTGTGGTTAATTCTGTACATACAGTAGATGTGTGTGTGTGTGTGTCTGAGAGAGATGTTTTTCTCCTGTCTGTGGTTAATTCTGTACATACAGTAGATGTGTGTGTGTGTGTGTCTGAGAGAGATGTTTTTCTCCTGTCTGTGGTTAATTCTGTACATACAGTAGATGTGTGTGTGTAAGTGTGTGTGTGTCTGAGAGAGATGTTTTTCTCCTGTCTGTGGTTAATTCTGTACATACAGTAGATGTGTGTGTGTGTGTGTGTCTGAGAGAGATGTTTTTCTCCTGTCTGTGGTTAATTCTGTACATACAGTAGATGTGTGTGTGTGTGTGTGTGTGTGTCTGAGAGAGATGTTTTTCTCCTGTCTGTGGTTAATTCTGTACATACAGTAGATGTGTGTGTGTGTGTGTGTGTGTGTCTGAGAGAGATGTTTTTCTCCTGTCTGTGGTTAATTCTGTACATACAGTAGATGTGTGTGTGTGTGTGTCTGAGAGAGATGTTTTTCTCCTGTCTGTGGTTAATTCTGTACATACAGTAGATGTGTGTGTGTGTCTGAGAGAGATGTTTTTCTCATGTCTGTAGTTAATGCTGTACATACAGTAGATGTGTGTGTGTGTGTGTGTGTCTGAGAGAGATGTTTTTCTCATGTCTGTAGTTAATGCTGTACATACAGTAGAAACGTGTGTGTGTGTGTGTAAGTGTGTGTGTGTCTGAGAGATCTTTTTCTCCTGTCTGTGGTTAATTCTGTACATACAGTAGATGTGTGTGTGTGTGTGTGTCTGAGAGAGATGTTTTTCTCCTGTCTGTGGTTAATTCTGTACATACAGTAGATGTGTGTGTGTAAGTGTGTGTGTGTCTGAGAGAGATGTTTTTCTCCTGTCTGTGGTTAATTCTGTACATACAGTAGATGTGTGTGTGTGTGTGTCTGAGAGAGATGTTTTTCTCCTGTCTGTGGTTAATTCTGTACATACAGTAGATGTGTGTGTGTAAGTGTGTGTGTGTCTGAGAGAGATGTTTTTCTCCTGTCTGTGGTTAATTCTGTACATACAGTAGATGTGTGTGTGTGTGTGTGTCTGAGAGAGATGTTTTTCTCCTGTCTGTGGTTAATTCTGTACATACAGTAGATGTGTGTGTGTGTGTGTGTCTGAGAGAGATGTTTTTCTCCTGTCTGTGGTTAATTCTGTACATACAGTAGATGTGTGTGTGTGTGTGTGTGTGTCTGAGAGAGATGTTTTTCTCCTGTCTGTGGTTAATTCTGTACATACAGTAGATGTGTGTGTGTGTGTGTGTGTGTGTCTGAGAGAGATGTTTTTCTCCTGTCTGTGGTTAATTCTGTACATACAGTAGATGTGTGTGTGTGTGTGTAAGTGTGTGTGTGTCTGAGAGAGATGTTTTTCTCCTGTCTGTGGTTAATTCTGTACATACAGTAGATGTGTGTGTGTGTCTGAGAGAGATGTTTTTCTCCTGTCTGTGGTTAATTCTGTACATACAGTAGATGTGTGTGTGTGTGTGTGTGTGTGTCTGAGAGAGATGTTTTTCTCCTGTCTGTGGTTAATTCTGTACATACAGTAGATGTGTGTGTGTGTGTGTGTCTGAGAGAGATGTTTTTCTCCTGTCTGTGGTTAATTCTGTACATACAGTAGATGTGTGTGTGTGTGTGTGTGTCTGAGAGAGATGTTTTTCTCCTGTCTGTGGTTAATTCTGTACATACAGTAGATGTGTGTGTGTGTGTGTGTGTCTGAGAGAGATGTTTTTCTCCTGTCTGTGGTTAATTCTGTACATACAGTAGATGTGTGTGTGTGTGTGTGTGTCTGAGAGAGATGTTTTTCTCCTGTCTGTGGTTAATTCTGTACATACAGTAGATGTGTGTGTGTGTGTGTGTGTCTGAGAGAGATGTTTTTCTCCTGTCTGTGGTTAATTCTGTACATACAGTAGATGTGTGTGTGTGTGTGTGTGTCTGAGAGAGATGTTTTTCTCCTGTCTGTGGTTAATTCTGTACATACAGTAGATGTGTGTGTGTGTGTGTGTGTCTGAGAGAGATGTTTTTCTCCTGTCTGTGGTTAATTCTGTACATACAGTAGATGTGTGTGTGTGTGTGTGTGTGTGTGTGAGTGTGTGTGTCCTATTAAACTTTTCTATTACGCTCGTCGGAAAAATCCTCCTTTCCTGCACCAGCACCAGGTTATTTTTACAATGGCGTTACATAACCACAATCATTTTTTTCCTCTTACTAATACGATTAAGAAAATAATGAACTTCATGCATCTGCTACAGCAAACTAATATTCAAAAGCTCTCAAAGGCTTTGATTAGCTAAATCAGGGCTATTAGATCACAGTTAGAGCCTAAAACCCGCCACTAACCCAAGCAGTGTGTGTTTGTTTCCTCAAACGCCCAAAAGGAGAACAGCATAATTAAAAAAAATAACAACAACAAAAAAACCCCAAAGATTATTTATAGTGAATTGCATCAAGGCTTAAAAGATTTACGAGTCTAGTAAACAGAATAATGCACATTGATTTTTTTTTGTCCTATTTTATAATGAATTGGATTGCAGGATATAGAGCTGTGCCATTATACCGCATGACATTTTGTCATTATAAAGGAAAATAAAATAAAAAATAAAAATACAGTATCTGGTTCACACATAAAGGAAAATAGTATTTAAAGACAAAAAAAAAGAGTAGAAAGTGAAACAGAAAAACAAGGACATGCTGTCTGAAGTTTTAGCGCGGAGATTAGCTTCTCAGGGTCGTGCATGTAATAAAATATTTAATAATACATCTCCTCTGTGATATAAAAAAAACCCCAAACTTCCCTGGCGTCTCTGAATAAATAGAGATTTCATCAGCTTGAGTTTCTGTGTGAAGGAGAAGGTTTGTGGCAGACGTTAATGCGCTTCTTCTGATTGAAGCATCTGATGAAGTCGCCCAGACCTAAAATAGCTCTTAATCAGATCCTCGCCGATTTTTTGTTATTTTTGCTTGGCCTCGTTTTGAAGGAACGTTGAAAGCCAGCGGTCAGGAATGTGTTGTGATGAAACGCGCAACGTCTGTGTGACGAGGTGTACGTAGCATGGGTCCAGAAACGAGACAGCGGCATCAAAGACAGAGGATTCATAATAATAATAATAATAATAATAAATGATGTCAGGGACACATGGGGAAATCTATCTATCTATCTATCTATCTATCTATCTATCTATCTATCTATCTATCTATCTATCTATCTATCTATCCATCCATTTTTCTATCTATCTATCTATCTATCTATCTATCTATCTATCTATCTATCTATCTATCTATCTATCTATCTATCTATCTATCTATCTATCTATCTATCTATCCATTTTTATATCTATCTATCTATCTGTCTGTCCATCCGTCTATCTATCTATCTATCTATCTATCTATCTATCTATCTATCTATCTATCTATCTATCTATCTATCTATCTATCTGTCTGTCTGTCTGTCTGTCTGTCCGTCTATCTATCTATCTATCTATCTATCTATCTATCTATCTATCTATCTATCTATCTATCTATCTATCTATCTATCTGTCTGTCTGTCTGTCTGCCCATCTATCTATCTATCTATCTATCTATCTATCTATCTATCTATCTATCTATCTATCTATCTATCTATCTGTCTGTCTGTCTGCCCATCTATCTATCTATCTATCTATCTATCTATCTATCTATCTATCTATCTATCTATCTATCTATCTATCTATCTATCCATTTTTCTATCTATCTATCTATCTATCTATCTATCTATCTATCTATCTATCTATCTATCTATCTATCTATCTATCTATCTATCTATCCATTTTTATATCTATCTATCTATCTGTCTGTCCATCCGTCTATCTATCTATCTATCTATCTATCTATCTATCTATCTATCTATCTATCTATCTATCTATCTATCTATCTATCTGTCTGTCTGTCTGTCTGTCTATCTGTCTGTCTATCTATCTATCTATCTATCTATCTATCTATCTATCTATCTATCTATCTATCTATCTATCTATCTGTCTGTCTGTCTGCCCATCTATCTATCTATCTATCTATCTATCTATTTATCTATCTATCTATCTATCTATCTATCTATCTATCTATCTATCTATCTATCTATCTATCTATCTATCTGTCTGTCTGTCTGCCCATCTATCTATCTATCTATCTATCTATCTATCTATCTATCTATCTATCTATCTATCTATCTATCTATCTATCTATGTAATGTAATCCTTACCACTGATTGGACGAGACGTCTGTCACTCAAAATATACAAAAATCTGTAAAGTGTGTCTCTAACTTTATTTCTTGTACATGTGTGGAGTTCTGCCTTCACTTTAAACCATTTAAATCTAAGAAAATAACAAAGAAATATATTTATCTTTATAAGAAAAAAGAATTTAGCGCTACTGGAAGGGCGTTCATATGGCATGATGTTGGGTATACTGATAGCGTATCATGGCGTAAAGATTAGTTTGTAAAGAAAAAGTTTGTAAAGTTTGTTTAAAGGAGCGCTATAAGAGCAGAGCTGTGTTCACAAACACACTAATCCACTTTCTACTGCTGCAGCTACTGCTGGACATCCTGTAGATCTTGAGTGACAGATGTCTCGTCCAGTCAGCGGTAAGAATTCCAATCGTAAATTTATACCTACCTTTCCCAGTTTTGTCTGAATTGTCCTTGTGTTTTCGGATTTGTTATTGTGTTTACACCTTCCACATTCTGGGATTCTCATTTACATAAGGGGCATCTTTGGTGATCCTGGGATTTGAACTCACAACCTTCTGATTAGTAGTGCAAGAACTTAATCACTGAGCTGGCACTTCCCCAATAATCACGAACCATCAATAACCAAACTAGAACACGAAACACTTGGAAAGAAACTGATGTTGAAGAAATAACTGGAAACGAAACAAACGTAAACAAAACAAACACACATGACAAAACATATATAGGTATTGATATGTGTATATATATTTCTACCTTCATGTACACTTATTTATACTTATACTGTATGTTATATTTATATACAGATTGAGAGTATGTGTATATTTTTTTCAGTTGTATTTTTCTTGTTACTGCACCATAGGACTGAGAGAAACACAATTTCAATCCTCTGCATGTACACATAGCAGAATTGCCAATAAAGCTGACTCTGACAACAAAAACAAGATCACACGGACGTGAGCAAGTGTTGCACGATGCACCGAGAACTGCAACCAATTCACGACAATCTGTTCGTAAACTCCTGAAGGTCTCCACATGCAGCGGGTGCAGTGGTGGTCTGGAGTCTGAATGCAGACAAGTCGGAATCAATCCTGATGGAAATGAGATCACAGAGATGTGCATGCAGAGCCATGGTGGCTCAGCGGGTGACTGATCAGAAGGGCGAGGGTTCAAACCCCGGTGCTGCTGCTGCTGCTGGTGGGATCATGAGCAAGGCCCTTAATCCTGTCTGCTGTATCATAGCTGACCCTGTGCTCTGACCTCAGCTTCCTGACAAGCTGGAATATGTGAGGAAAAGAAATATTAATGTATATATGTAACAAATGATGGCTGCTCTTTATTAGTCTCTAACGGAGAAAATTTTCACCTTAAGAATTGAAATTTTGTAAGAAATTTTCATCAGCATATGAAGCATTTTCGGAATACGAACAAACTGAACCGGACCCAAATCTGGCTAAGTTGCGCAGATGTCCGGGAGGCATTCAAAATTTGTTTGCGTCAGTGGAAAACCAAGAGAAGCCGACCGAATGAAAGCTGTTTGGAAAGAGTCAACCCACGATACCAACGTTGCCTTCGGCATGTATTCAAAAGCTAGGTGACTTTTCACGCATTTTTTAGCCCAAGCTTGGTGACACGGCTTCCTGTGAGGAGCCTTGACATGGAATGTTTGGCTTGGGTCAGTTCTTTGTAAGCAGCCATACAGTTTACATACGCTTCGTACTGGGAATATTGGTCATATTTTTGGGCGGCCGGAACGGATTATCTGCATTTACATGATTTCTTATGGGAAAATTCGTCTCGCTATACAAACTTCCGCTTTAAGGACTCGCCTCCAGAACGGATTCAATTCATATGCCGAGATTCCACTGTAATCTTGTCTAAAATCTGGCTGGAATTTTTTAATTTTCAACCTTCGACACGAGCCGTTCAGTCGTCAGATGTGCTTTAGTCTTTACAGAAACTCAAAAAGGAAAAATAAACGGATAAAATCTGTGTTGTTTTTTAATAAATAGTATAGTGAAAAGTATCGCAGGGTGCACAGTCACTTCAGGGTGGTTATGACATCATAACGTTAGCTGTCAAAATAAAAGCTCTGAAAAACAATTCCATCACACAGAAAACGTTAAACGTGTGAAAGAAAGGAATGTCGGCTGTGTGAGCTGTTAAACCGAGCGCGAGCTTGTTTGACACGACCCAATCAAATGCTCTGAAGTAACAAAGATCAAGCAAACAACAAGAAGAAAAATAACACACTGATTTCTATGAGTTTTTTTTTTTTTTTTTTAAACAAATCGTAGTTCTTTTATCCGCTCCCATTATCCATGGGTGGTTTGTCTTGCGCAAAGGACAAGGGCAGACCCCATTAAGTGGCAAATTGCCATCTCACAGCTTAATCAGTATGCATCAGCAGTCTGCAGGGAACATATGAAAAGTCATTACGGTCAAATCAATTCTCAATTACCTCTTTTTTCGCTGCCGCCATCGACACATTAAATAAACACCCAGTGCTGTCGCTGCTCCCCGCGCTCGCCAGGTGACGGCAAAATGGCTCCGGCGTTCGAGCAGGAAGTAAATGCTAATGGATTGTAAACAATTGCCAAATAACAACAAGGAAGGGGAAAGGGAGCCATAAGCACAGAGCGCAACAAGTACCATTAGTACATTCATTAGTGCTGTCACACATGGACCGGTCCTGCTACATGTTAGCCATGATGTTGTAGACAAATAGACAGACAGACAGAGGAAATGGTTATACACACACACACACACACACACACAGAGATCACCTGAAGCTACAGGGTTGAGGTTTGGCTCTCATTTCAAGCGCTGGTATGATGAAATGTGGTGGAAATCTTTCTGTTGTCTGCGTTAACATTCTGACTTCTGACAGCTTCGACAGTGAACGATATAAGCAAAGGGCAAAAACACTACAGATGCCTTGTCACCTATCCTTCAAGAACTATTCCAGACGTTCTAACAGACGTACGCAGTCCGGCTTCTCTCTGCTTTGCGCTTATTGTGATGGAATCCTGACAAAGGTCTGGATTTAATCCGCTTCTAGAGCCAGTGAAGTAGATCTACTTTATTAAGCAAAACAAAACAAAACATTCATTTTTAATAATTCAATTTAAAGTTCAAACACTCAAAAGTTCAGACTCCTTCGATAAAAGACTTGACGATTCAATAGCTGTAGATCTGTCTTTAAACAGCGCTCAGGTTTTTAATTTATCTTTCTTTTTTCTTTTAATTGTTACGATTCATTCATATAACAGAAAAACAGATTGTAGTTGTATAACTACTGAAAGGGCGGGGCATTCTCTTCCTCCCCTGTCAATCAAAGCAACGCTAGCCAATCGTAGGCATGTGTGAGCTCAGGTATGCGGAAGAGGGCTGAGCGGGCAAGTGTGTTACTCTGCTCTTAAATGTTCATCTAGAGAAGTGAGTGGGAAACTGAAATACTGAGAAAGATCCAGAAGTAAGTTTCAAACATTAAGTTTCATTTCGATTAAAATTGCTCACATATTTATTTTAAATATTAGAATTCAGATGCATTGATGTGTAGAGCATTTTGAAAATATCTTGAATATGGGTAAATTTATCAAATATTTTAAATTACGTTTATAATATTTTAAGTTCCATTTGGAGGGAAAGTATGGTGTCTCGATCTCGCTATCTAAGAATTGGGTTACATATGTGGATCCGAGACGATTTTCATGAGATCAAGTGAGATCATTTAGTCTGTAGCTGCTTTTAAACAGCTCAAGCTTCAGTTATTTACCTTAATGAAATTTGGTCTTGCTAATCAGACAAGTCTATACCAAGCTAAAAAAACTGGATTAAAATGTTTAGAAGTATGTTTGTGTTTAATAATGATTTATGTTTATTGTATTATAATAGGACGCATTACACACATTTCACTACGTCCAGTTTATTTCAGATATTTTCTTGATTTTTTTTTTTGTTTGTTTTTTTGCATTGTGCTCACACTCCTCCGCTTAAATATCATGATAAAGATCAATTTCTGGATATTTTCCCCCACTTACCTGGGTAATGTTTCAGTATTTACAACGTGAAATAAACAATTCTGTCCAGAATCGATGTGAAATAAACCTGTATGCTAGGCATTGCTTTGGGTGAGAGATTAAAGCTAGTAGTAAATGTGTGAAAGCGCTAAACCTGTCCAGCTGATTCACTAGCTCAGGTGGTCACCCATAGCAACCTGAGGGGTTTCAAGCAGGAACGTTTTGCTTCCAGAACTCCGGGAAAGAGACGACACCCCCGGATTCGTCTCCCCACGCGAGCGCGTTCACGCTTTAAAGCCATCAAAGCTGCGTCAGCCTCATTAAGTCCCGCCGAACCGGTGGTCTAGAAAGCTGCAGCTTTTCCATACTGTACTGTCGAAACCGAGACTCATCATTATTCCGAGTTTCATCATGGTCTGACTTCTCAGGAGTCTGCGTCTCTAATCTATGCCGCGCCTCCTTCTTCGTATGGTCGCCGAGCTGCTTTCTATCAATTTCATATCGTTCGTATCCAAACCCCGGGCTCGGGCTTAGCAGGATTTAAACCAGCATTTTAGAATTTGTTTTAATGAAGCCAAAGTCCACAAAGTGCGCAGCATGTATAATGACTCTGCTCTGTCTCCCAGCGCTGAACGCCGGCCTCTGCTCAGCACCGATCTGACAGGAACGGCTAACTTGAAAGAGTGTGAATAACAAACACAGCCACACTGGCATTTTAATGAGCCCTTTTTCTTTTCTAATCACACCGCTTTCCTCGGACAATGACACGAACCGGGTCGGGTAGACTCGGGTAGAATCCGATATTTAAGGGGTCGCTTTGTGAAATTAGTCTTACTGCGTTTCCCATGGAGGTCCTGCGCGGATACATGAAACATTCCTAACAGTTTACGTCCGAGTCTGATTCCTCGCGAGGTTTCTTCCTCGTGTCGTCTGACAGCAGCAACCGATAAAGCGCCAGGCTGCCGTTCGAGCCAAGTTCAAATCAACACGCAAGTAGAAAAGGAAGCTTTTCATTTTTAATCTTTGTGCCTTTAAGCTACAAAGTTATTACAGCCAGAGTTACAGATTTAACAAGCGAATATTCAGCGAACGAAAATTGCTATTTGTTTACTGTCGCTGTAATGAGCGGACGATGTTCCTGGAAATCTAATTTCCAAGCAGGAATCCTGACTTTCTGAGGCGTTTTCTTTGAATTTTCCTAGTCGTAGGTCCGAGCTTTGATGTGTCCTGTGCGGTTTCACAGACAGGCTGGAGATCGGATGTTTGCTGCAGTTCAAAGTCACGTATAATGAACTCTGCTGGCGAATTCGTCTGGTGTGAAGACGTGTGACGGATAGAAGACTGACACGTCACGGCATTTGACCTCTTCAGAAGAGGAACGATTGAGGGAGTCGTTGCATTATCTTGCTTCATAGGATTTTATTAGGGGAGTTTTTCCACACCACTCCCACCTCTGGATTGCTCAATAGGAATCTAAATCCACAACTGGATTTGTGTTCAGCTGCTAAACAAACAAAACGTAACTGAGTAGTTGCCAGAATAAAAGGTGATAAAAGGTAAATGTGTGTAATCTATTGCAACTATATACCATAAAGTCACTGTTACCCACACACACACACATGCTAAACCCTGAAAAAAGCCTCCATGCTTAGTCACACAGCGTTCTGCTGATCAAAACTGGGTCTTGCTTCAATGTCCTTATTAATTAGTTCCCATGGTGAGGATGCATTAAAGGCTAGAGTCTAACTGCGCTCACATTTAAAGAAATCTATATAAATACACACACACTGTGGCACACATGTGGGGAATCCCTTTAAAGAAAAGACAAATCAAACACCTGGGTGGCTAGACTGAAGCACAGTCAGAGGCAAAAACAGGGGGATGGAAGAAGAGAGCGATTATATATCCGTCTCTGAGAGGGAAGGAAACACTGCGGGACGGGGATCTGCGCTGAAACAATGGAAACAAGTTCGTTTTATTTTTTTAATTTATTTTTTTTGATAGTTCTAATGACCTTCATGGCAACAACATACAGCTAATTTCATTTGGAACGCCGCAAATGTTAGCGCTAAAGCAACTAAAGAAGATCAAGAAACGCTACACACACACAGGTGCTGAGAAATCCACACACCAACACACAACCTGTTATTACTGACAGTGTAAAGCTCGGCGAGAGATGTGTAGGATGTAGATGAAATAAAATAAAATTAAATAAAAAAAAAAAAACCAACAACAATAAAAGCTCATTTATTGGAAAAGCAAAACATGACCTGCTGAGTATAACGGTAATATCCATGCTCCATGCTTCAGTGAGTCCATTTCTATTGCCGTCCCATTTATTATTCGGAATGTAAAGATAATGGTTTTCTAAACAGATACAGATACCAATAGGAAGAGGAATATTCTTTTTAAAAGAAAGGAAAGGAAAACCTAATATAGTAAACAACAGCGGTGGTCCCATGTTTCTTCAGTTCCCCATTATACTGAACCCATATACAGTATTAAATGTATATTCAATATAATTGTATATTCAGTGTTAAGCACATTTTCAGTATTAAACACATATTCAGTATTAAATGCATATTTAGTACTAAACATATTCGGTATTAAGCACTTGCAGTATAGAACGCATATTCAGTATTAAATGTATATTCAGTATTAAGCACGTTTTCAGTATTAAGCACATTTAGAATTAAATGCATATTCAGTACTGAACACATTCAGTATTAAATGCATATTTAGTACTGAACATATATTTAGTATTAAATATATATTCAGTATTAAGCGCATATTTGGTATAAAATGCATATTCAGTACTGAACACATTCAGTATTAAGTGCATATTTAGTACTGAACATATTTTCAGTATTAAATGTATATTCAGTATTAAGCACATTTTCAGTATTAAGCACATATTTAGTATTAAATGCATATTCAGTACTGAACACATTCGGTATTAAGTGCATATTCAATATTAAATGCAGATTCAGTACTGAACATACACTATATTGCCAAAAGTATTCGCTCACCTGCCTTGACTCGCATATGAACTTAAGTGACATCCCATTCCTAATCCATAGGGTTCAATATGACGTCGGTCCACCCTTTGCAGCTATAACAGCTTCACCTCTTCTGGGAAGGCTGTCCACAAGGTTTAGGAGTGTGTTTATGGGAATTTTTGACCATTCTTCCAGAAGCGCATTTGTGAGGTCAGGCACTGATGTTGGACGAGAAGGCCTGGCTCTCAGTCTCCGCTCTAATTCATCCCAAAGGTGTTCTATCGGGTTGAGGTCAGGACTCTGTGCAGGCCAGTCAAGTTCATCCACACCAGACTCTGTCATCCATGTCTTTATGGACCTTGCTTTGGTCACTGGTGCACAGTCATGTTGGAAGAGGAAGGGGCCAGCTCCAAACTGTTCCCACAAAGTTGGGAGCATGGAATTGTCCAAAATGTCTTGGTATGCTGAAGCATTCAGAGTTCCTTTCACTGGAACTAAGGGGCCAAGCCCAGCTCCTGAAAAACAACCCCACACCATAATCCCCCCTCCACCAAACTTTACACTTGGCACAATGCAGTCAGACAAGTACCGTTCTCCTGGCAACCGCCAAACCCAGACTCGTCCATCAGATTGCCAGATGGAGAAGCGCGATTCGTCACTCCAGAGAACGCGTCTCCACTGCTCTAGAGTCCAGTGGCGGCGTGCTTTACACCACTGCATCCGACACTTTGCATTGCACTTGGTGATGTATGGCTTGGATGCAGCTGCTCGGCCATGGAAACCCATTCCATGAAGCTCTCTGCGCACTGTTCTTGAGCTAATCTGAAGGCCACATGAAGTTTGGAGGTCTGTAGCGATTGACTCTGCAGAAAGTTGGCGACCTCTTCGCACTATGCGCCTCAGCATCCGCTGACCCCGCTCCGTCAGTTTACGTGGCCTACCACTTCGTGGCTGAGTTGCTGTCATTCCCAAACACTTCCACGTTCTGATAATACAGCTGACAGTTGACTGTGGAATATTTAGGAGCGAGGAAATTTCACGACTGGATTTGTTGCACAGGTGGCATCCTATCACAGTTCCACGCTGGAATTCACTGAGCTCCTGAGAGCGACCCATTCTTTCACAAATGTTTGTAAAAACAGTCTGCATGCCTAGGTGCTTGATTTTATACACCTGTGGCCATGGAAGTGATTGGAACACCTGATTCTGATTATTTGGATGGGTGAGCGAATACTTTTGGCAATATAGTGTATATTCAGTATTAAATGTATATTCAGTATTAAGCACATTTTCAGGATTAAGATACAGATATACTATATATATATATATATATATATATTTTTTTTTTTTAAATTACCTTTAAATGAAATAAAATGATCTCTTGTGTTGACTATATTCACTGACTGACCTAAGCAAGCGACGGATATGCCCTGGAAACTTTAAGCCATTATTTTGTTAAAGAGGACATTTCACGCTAGGAGGAAGAGAGCATGAATCGAGAGCGACTCGGCCGCTAATGAAGATGGAGCTTAGCAAATAAACAGCATAACGCCGGCCATGGGTTAATCAGGTAAAGTGGGAAAGTCAGGAACGTGAATGGCATGTGGTATTTGGCTGATTGGCTTCCTGCTCGTCATCTGAAATGTCCTCTGCATTCTGCGTCACTGCCATTGGTCAAATATCAGTGTTAACGATGGGCACAATCCCGAAAAACAGGTATAAAGATTATGAATAAATAAATAAATAAATAAATAAATAAATAAATAAATAAATAAATAAATAAAGTGACTATCGCTTTCAATTTGTTTTTCTTTTTTTTGTAGACCTTTCTTTAAAATAAAATAAATTGCTTTTGGTTTAAAATTCTAAATTACAATAACAAGCATTACAGTTCAGGTAAACACTAATTACAGATCAGCTAAATGACTCAATGACTCACTTGCAGCATTCGACATCAAGGAAATATGAAGCAGGTGCAGGAATATTTTTCATCACCATAATGTGATAATTAATTAAGCGACAAAATGCGAGGAGAGAACATCAGATTTGAAAAAAATCTATAGAATATAGTTTCGAGACAAAGCAAGTAATATAAAAAAAACATATACACCAAATCTCCCTCCAGAATCAGTTTCATGTTAGCAGCACAAAAGCTGATTTGTTGTCAAATCAGTGGACCACCCACTCATAAACGTTGTTACTATGGCAACCAGTGGCGACTTCATAGTACAGAGACTAGTGGCTTGACTGGAGGGATAAAATGGCTGTATGTCTGACCCCTGAGGTCCTTCATAATGCCCGATATTAACTTCCATTCATTGCCAACATGTTTCTACCATCAATAAATATCCCCAATTTTATTAACAAAGTTGCAATATTTTAAATGACTCCTTTGAGTCATTTGTTCAGATTCATTCCCTGATCCATCGATTCATTCAGTAACTGATGCCTACGAATTTTTGACAAGTACGCAGATTTGTTCCAGCAGTTTGAGTGACATACAAACAGCTAGTAATTATAGCTCGTTTTTGTTCCATAATATGCTTTAGAAAAATAAAAGTTCACACCCACTCTGATTCAGAGACGGCCGGTCATGTTTAAAAGAATACAGCCGTGTTTGAATGTTTACGTTGCGACTGTATGAAATACTGGTTCTTGTCTTCTGTTGTGAAGGCTTCAGTAGCAAAAGAAAAATGTCCTTCCTGTTTACATTGTGTCACGGTTTGGTACATCATTGCGTCAGTTTTGTGCGTGAACGAGACTCACGGAATGATGTGGCGAACAAAAGATTCATTGAGTCAGCCGGTGGACTGAGTCAGTCAGGGGAATCGTGTCAGTGAGCAAAAGTTTGAAACATTTAATTAAAAGTGTACAAGCATTTAATACATATATATATATTTATATATATATATATGTGTGCAGTGACAGGTGAAGTGAATAAGACTGATGATCTCCTCATCATTAGGCAGCAAGTAAACATTTTGTCCTCAAAGTTGATGTGTGAGAAGCAGGAAAAATGGGCAAGCGTAAGTTTGACGAAGGGCCAAATTGTGATGGCTAGACCACTGGATCAGAGCATCTCCAAAACTGCAGCTCTTGTGGGGTGTTCCCGGTCTGCAGTGGTCAGTATCTATCAAAAGTGGTCCAAGGAAGGAACAGTGGTGAACCAGTGACAGGGTCATGGGCGGCCGAGGCTCATTGATGCACGTGGGGAGTGAAGGCTGGCCCGTGTGATCCGATCCAACAGACGAGCTACTGTTGTCAAATTGCTGAAGAAGTTAATGCTGGTTCTGATAGAAAGGTGTCAGAATACACAGTGCATGAAGGGTCAGGGCTGTTTTGGCAGCAATATTAGGCAGGTGGTCATAATGTTATGCCTGGTGCATGGTCAGCATATATATACATACACACACATATATATATATATGTAAAGAGAGAGAGTTTCCAAATAAGAAGAAGGCTGTAGTAATTAAGAACTTGATTCAAAAAGTCCAAGGAATACATCTTCCACTTTTTTTTACTGTACAGATAATTCTATTTCTATTTTTAACAGAATTTTATATACTTTTTATTATATTTTTATGACACAGACAGTAGAAAAGTTATATGTACTATATGTTTCACTACATGTTTATGAAGACAAACTTGAATTTGAATGTGAACATTGACGTATCTGTAGCATTTTTCTCGCTCGTCATTTGGATTTCTTTTCTGCTTGCTAGAATTCTTTCAATACAAATCACATACACATGATACCGTATGAAATATTATATATACAGACTTAATTCGTCTGGAATCGGTTCAATATTGTACATTTTCTCCGTGCAGCTGCAGCTAGAAGGTTATAAATAAAGTCAGTGTGTCGTGTCGCTCCGACACTCAGGAATAAAAACTCCCTTAATTGTGAAAATGAATTCCATGTAAACAGTCAGTACAGATTTATAGACAAGCTTACTTACACCATGACTGAGAAAATATTACACAACCGCAATGTTTTCATCTACTGCGAGATATAAAGTGGCAGCTGTGAAGGAATCGAACCCTGAACCCATTAAGCTGCCGTATAAGACGTCAATAATATATACAGCTTTGATCAGGGTGGGTTGTGATCCCCAACACTGTAAATCATCTTCATCATCATCATCATCATCATCATCATCATCATCATCAGAGATCTACTGGCTATACTGCAGTGAAAAAAAGACCAAGATAAATTGTCTTAACTCTGATTAGTTTGACTTTCTGTAAACCTATTTTTAAAAAATAACTATAGCTTTTCCAAAAAAAAAAAAAAAGTTTCCCATCTCATGGTCACTCACTGTCCTTCACACACTACCGCCCAGTCGTTTCACGCTTCACACACTCTCTCTACCCACTTCCCACACAGCCCTTGACCCGTGTTCCGCTGTCCTACCTGACTCATCGTCGGTTTTGTGTTCGTTTTCTGAGTCGGTGAGTGTGAGTGCTGACTGGTCAGGGCTGGACAAGCCCGAGCTGTGGTGTGACTTCAGGCCCTGACCTCTCCACAGCTGGACGGCCCGCTCCGGCGTCATGAGGCCTTCGGGGTCAGAGTCGGCATCGTAACCGGCGCTCAGAGAGTATCCCTGCTGCACCAGGCCCAGGTCTGAGCAGTATACACTCTGCTGCTGAGGCTCACACACACCCAGCTCAGCCAGGGTCAGGCTTCCTGCAACACAACCAAACAACCAGCTGATAAAAAGAGCATCTGAATCCAGAGATCGACTAAATACTGATCAACGATTTAATAAAGTGTTGGCAGATTTTGACAGATGTAAGCTGATGTTTTGTGATCTCTGAGACCTAGACCTACATGTATTAATGCACCTAGTAGTCAAATATTACAGCTGCAACAAATGTTTTGTTTGCTTTTAAATAATTAGTGCTGTTAAATATATAATGAAAATGTATCATTTTAAATTTATAGTGAAAAAGAAGCTGACAGGAAAATTAGGGCACAACCAGAACCAAAAACTAGCTCTGAAACAGGCACAGGGATCAAAGCATAGAGCAGAAGGTGAGGAAACAACAGTGGCTAAAGGTCTGTAGGTCCAGAGTGTGTATATGTAGGCTGTGGGGATGACTGACAGCAGGTGAGAGATGAGATGTAGCTTTATTAAGGCCCCATGAGTTGAGCTGGTAATAAAAAGAAGTTCTAAATGATGATGAATGTGTTTGCTGGGGCCATGTCTGAAGGCCCCGGGTGCAGCATACGAGTCGGAGTTTGATGCTGAGTCTGGCACTGACATGAGATTTTGGATAATATCCTCACTTCATCCTTCTGTTGACACTTTTCTGGCCCAGAAACCCGAACAGCTTGCCACAGAGCAGGACGATGTTCATGCAAATTCTATTTAAAACAACAATGAGCTACTTTTCCATTCCAAAAGTCATGACCTCCGCATGATAAGTTTCTGAGTGCGTCACAGGTCGCGATGTGTTCACCTTCACCTTGCCATGTAAACTACAGTGTCTCTTATTCAAACACGCTGCCTCGTACCGCGCATATTATATGCAGCCCGGGGCTTGTTTTCGAGCTGGAGCCGTATCAGTACGCGAGGCTCGTTTTCATCCTCCTGCCTGGAGTTTGTGTTATTGCTCGCGGATTTCACATCGGCTCCACATTCAATTACTCTGCATTAACCAAATACTGTTTAATCACGAGATACCTGGTGTCACTAAAGCCCCGGAGTTGGCACAGAAAAGCGATTAGCGCTGGCATGCACGAGTGTGCTAAGCTGTCAAAAAAGTGCTGGTGAGAACAGAAGACAGCCAGCTGTGCCCTCTGGGAGGCTCCTAAACACCACCCAGTGTGTGTAAGGCTTCGCTGTTTGAACGTCTTTACTGAATATACGCAGCGTGACGGATATATACACAGACCGTGTTAGCAAGTTTTGCGAGCTAGCTAAATATGGAGTGGCGAGCGAGTGGCAGGTCTGTTGATTATAGCTGGAACAATAAAAACCACCGGCTGCAAAGAAACGAGCGAGGAATTCATTACAAACTCGAGGCTGTAAAGCTTTTTACATAATGAAGGAGGTTTGTAAAATCTAACAAGTCCCTAAAGCAAGATGGCAGCAGAATACACAGAGTTTAACAAACAGAGCAAAGAATAAATCAACTAGGAAGACATTTCTGTTCAATTCTTGGATTCCTGCATGTGCAACTTTCCAATAAAATGATAATAAATTCCAAATCTTTTATCCAGACTGTTTCTCCAGATCATCCAAGAATGTGATTTATTATTGCTTCTTAGCAATTTACCCAAAATTCTAACTTTGTGGAATTTTGTATCAAAACAGTTGAATCAAAAATGAATCATTTGTAAGTGAATCATTTTAGTGATTCATATCAGAAATGCATCAACAAAAGATATTAAAAAAGATAGATAGATAGATAGATAGATAGATAGATAGATAGATAGATAGATAGATAGATAGATAGATAGATAGATAGATAGATGACAGACAGACAGACAGACAGACAGATAGAGAGAGAGAGAGACAAACAGACAGACAGACAGATAGATAGATAGATAGATAGATAGATAGATAGATAGATAGATAGATAGATAGATAGATAGATAGATAGATGACAAACAGAATTCTAGTATTCAGTATTTTATAGCTACTTTTTATAATTTTTTTATATATTGTAGTATTTTTTAAACAGAAAGCACAACTTAAAATTAGTGTCTCACTAGCTAGCTCAATCGATTTCATTGATGAATGAATGAATGAATGAACAACAACAGAAATAAACATCACTATCACTTAATACTTACACTATATTTACAATTTTTCCAAATAACTACATCATAAAAACTAAGCTATAATTAATATTGCTATAATAAGCTATAATATTGTTTATTACTATATTGTTTTCCGTGATTGACAGCTGCCTATGAGGTTCCAGCTCTTTAAGACGGCTCCTATCCATCATCCTGAGGAGCCGTGCATCCGAGCAGGACAAGCGAAGAGGACAAGAGGACACTGTCCAATAAATGTGAGGATATTTTTTTTATGTCTAAATCCCACCGGTGAAGCTGTGCGTCCGGGCGGGACTGGACATGACGTATTAGAAGCCTGCTGTCCAATCAGTGTTAAGGCTTTCAACCATAACAACACACTGTCCTTGAGTGCTTGAAGCCCATAGAACCGTGTGTCAGTTCCATCAGCCTTCACTCAAGCTGCACTGAACACAGAACAGGGCGTGATAAACGTCTGGGAGATATTTCATGCGAAGCACTCCCTTTGTAATCTTTCCCATTTCCTATTCCGTGTCCACTTCTTGGATCATCCGCTACACACAGCACACACGATGTCGTTGTTGGATGAGAAGTCTTGCCATTTTCTCCAGTTCTGGAGTTGAAGTTCTGAGCCTCATGACCTCATTTGCCTTTTCCCTGCCTATAACCTTGCTTCTGGACATTTGACTATGCTTCTGGACTTTCCTTGTGACTTCCATCTTTAAAGCCTTTACAGTGTTTGAGCTCTGCATATTTAACCACAGCCAGCTTTGAGTGAGAATGAATAAACCCTGCACACGCTCCGTCTGGACTCTTACACACGGATTAAAGGCTCAGATTGACTTTGTTCTTTGGCTGCTTTTTAACTGTCTTATATTTAATCAACATGGCTTAAAAACATCACTGATCAAAACATCTATATATGCATCTATCTATCTATCTATCTATCTATCTATCTATCTATCTATCTATCTATCTATCTATCTATCTATCTATCTATCTATCTATTCATTTGTGTAATCTATCTATCTATCTATCTATCTATCTATCTATCTATCTATCTATCTATCTATCTATCTATCTATCTATCTATCTATCTATATATGCATCTATCTATCTATCTATCTATCTATCTATCTATCTATCTATCTATCTATCTACCTGTCATCTATCTATCTATCTATCTATCTATCTATCTATCTATCTATCTATCTATCTATCTATATATGCATCTATCTATCTATCTACCTGTCATCTATCTATCTATCTATCTATCTATCTATCTATCTATCTATCTATCTATCTATCTATCTATCTATCTAAGGTGTTATTCCTACTGTGACAAGTAACCAATCAGCAGTAAGCAGTGCAGTTAGCTCCGCCCCCACACCCCACAGGTCTTGCTGGTGTCTTAAACAGGCACCAAAACCCATATTTTTGCCACTAACACATTTAAAGACGCCACTGAAATCCCCAGGACTTGCGCTAGAAAGAGAATGTCCATGATACAGACAAAGGCACATCAGGACACACAAACACCCAAAGAGGAGAAGAAGAAAAGGAACTTCACAAAGACACAATACACACAAAAACACACAACACCCGGGTCTGAAGGAGAGCGGTTACTGAACAGCAGCAGGGTAGAGAGGGAGAGAGTGGAGCACCTGGAGAAGATGTATACGGGTGCTCAGAAGAACCTACCTGTGCTCCCCAAACCTGCCATGAAGCATCTGAAGCCCACAGGGTCCAGCTCCACGTAGGCTGTGTGAATAAAAGTGGGTTGGGACTCAGTGACTCAAAGTCATGATCATACTCAGTCATTTTTATCTTTCCCTTTCTTTTTTTACTCCTACGCGCAATCGAGCGAGAGTGCTAACAATCTGCACGCTGTTTTCTTTTTCTTTTTTTTCACAACAGAGGATTAAAAACATTATTGTTAGGACTGAAATCCTCCTGACATTCATGAGACGAAGTGAGAAGGTTGAGATCATCTGTGCGTTTGGAAGGCAGATTTAAATCTCGGGCCAGTTTGTCGAATCTTAACACCAACCAGTTTCAGAGCTAAACAAAGACTCGACGCCAGCTGAGGGGAAAGCTGAACGTTTATAGGAGTTTATAGAAACGGCAGGTGGCTCCCTGGTGTCCTGTGCACGTACAGTATACACGACTTCTGTACATGTGTATATTTATCCTGCTGAGATTTGTTCATTTGCGCACCGAGGCTTTTTTAAAAGAATGCCAGAAAACTGTACGTGTGCTTTCTTCATAACCGATCCACGAGAGAAATGGCAAGACTTCGCGTCTAACGGTGACACGATGCGCTTTAAATAGTGAAAAGCAGGCACTAAAATGAGAAAGTGCACTCAGGTCATTTGCTGAAGAAGTTATTTCTATGGCAACAGGGGGCCCTGTGAACATGCCAGCAGGTAGAACGGTAGACTGGAGCGTTCACGGAAATGAACGAGGAGGTGAGATCCGGTCACTCCTTATCGGCGACCGCCTTGGCTTTCGTGTTAAAAGCTTCCGAGGTCCAGTCGAGTTGCTCTTTGGAATCGAATTCGATTTGGGCTTTGACACGATTCCCAAAAAGATCTGACATTTTCTCTTGCTCCCTAATCGAATGATGAAGCTGACCTTGCTTAAAAGTGATCAACGAGGAGCAGGAAAGCCCAGAAAACCTTCTGCTCGCTGTAATGAGTCACACTTGTTAGCAAGCGCTTCAGTGCTGGAAGAACACGGCCGAGACTTGTAACCTTTGCAATTATAATAAAAGCTCGCGGATTCTGCTCTACCCCGCGGGGCAGGGCTTGAATGAAAAATACTCATAAGTCTGATCAAACACGAGCAGGTCCGGCTCTCTTTCTCGAGCGACGTTTGATAGCACGGGTGCATAAAGAGGAGGAAGAGGAGGGCCGTGACAGATCTGCTCTGGTGCTTATTTTTCCCTAAAATAGTACTAGTGCTATATTACTTCATAAATGTCAAATCACCAGATTGCAATAAACCCCTGACCTTTTCAAATCCCATCCTAGACCAGGTTCGGTAAGCATTATTGTCTCTTTTGCACTTCTTTTTTTTCCTGTTTACCCAAGCAGCAGGGCTAGTCAAGCGCGGTGACCGGTACAGTCGCACAACATAAGGAGGATGTGTTCGTTTTGCCCCGAATCATGTCAGTGCGTCTGATTGAACTGCTGGAGAAAATAGCTGCTCCAGCGGAACTGTCTTCCTCCATTTCGAGCCTCACCACGGGCCATTTGGGTCATTTCAGCGTGTTTGCCTTGGCGCGTGGCCTGACTGTCAGACACCTGTTTCTCTCCCACTTTCTCCTTCTTTCTCTTTTTGTATTCATGACTTTTTCAGCAGGCTGTTCTGCTTAAGTGTGTTCCCTGTGAAGAATGCACTATGCCTCTCCTTCCCCTTTGTTATTTCTTCTTTCTCCTCTCTGGGCTGTAACACCAGCAGCCACCCGCAATTCACTCTGCCGGCGTAATAATAATCGAGAGTACGGTCCATTCATCTGCATCGACAAAAGGTGAAGAAAAGCGTGCTCGGAAATAGCTACAGATCCGGTGGGTCATCGCGTCGGGCTAGATCTGGATAAACACGTCGTGTGTCTTTATTTCTTAATAGGAGACGGAGATCTTGCTTTCCGCTGCTCGGAGAATGATCGCTCTGTTAGCAGGGGGTTTATTTTCTTCAAGTTCTAAGCGACTACCTGTTTTTACCGAGACCCATTTTCATTGACAGGCTAATTTTCAAGGCTTATGAATCCCTAGAAGCCTGAATTAGGGTCCATTAGGGGGTGTAGGGGGTGGGAAATCAAGGTACACCATGCTGCAGCAGCGTTTGTCTTTCGACACTATAATGAGACAGATTCGTAAAGAACACGCCATCTCAGGTGTGAGCTCTCGCCGAGACTGTAATAAGGCTGTCACATGTACAGCAGGAAAAAAAAAAAAGCTACAGTGGATTACAAGCACACAAGATTCTGTTTGCTTTCTTTGTACAGAATAAAAACATGAAAAATGGAATGTTTAGCTTATTAGTAGATGCCAGAAGAAGTAAAAATCACTAAAAAGGATAGGGCTTTTCATGTAACAGTCACCATGGAACCTTTGGCTTGTTGGTTGGTTTCCATTTGTGAACAACCTGAGAAATAAAAAAAACACATTCGGAAAGCAAACTTTATATACAACACGCTTCAAACACAATCGATATTCTTCCTCTAAAGCCGTTTTGCAACAATGTCTATTGTTAAACGCTCTATATAAATAAAACTGAAGTGAAGAACCTTGATGCAATGGCACTCTGTTCTTTCTCAAATCCCATCTCCTAGTACATTATACGCTACACATGTGACTCGAGCTATTCCTAGGCGTATTAAGCAACGTGAACGGTTTCTAGGTGATGTTTCCCAGATATGGGTTGTGAAGGGATTCTAGTTGATATTTCCCGGATATGGGTTGTGAAGGGATTCTAGGTGATGTTTCCCGGATAAGGAACGTGTACAGATTCCAGGTGATATTTCCCGGATACGAAACGTGAACGGATTCTAGGTGATACTTCCCAGATAACGAAAGTGAATGTATTATAGGTGATATTTCCCGGATAAGGAACGTGAAGGGATTCGGATTTGGAAACCTGTGGCTCAACAGAGTAAAAATCTAGTAGAGCGCAGCTTGAAATGGTTACGTAACTTTAACACTGGCACAACACACCGCGAGTCACCTTGCAGTTTAACGCCTCATAGAAAGAAGATATGAAAATGAAGACGCTAAATAAGCCTGACTCAAATAGTGTCTTTACATGTGATGAGACATCGCAGGTCGTAGTCAAATGCTAGCCAAAGACTTGGCTTTTTTATTTAGAAAGGTCAGAGGGATCAAGTCTCCTCTGCCTCGGATTCAAGTTCTCACTTATCGGTGCGTTAAAGTATGCTAGTTGATGTGTTTTAGCCTTTTTAACCCTTTTTTATCAGAAGTCCGGTGTTCAGTCAGTGTAAAGAAATGAATGAGAACTCTGTTGGCTTTCTGTGTTTTAGTCGTGTGTTTTTCCCTCTGTTGGATAACCTTACACAGAATTTTACCGGTTGAAGATCAAATTTGAGCTGCTTTTTAGATGAACAAGCACTTGGAGTATCTCAGAGAGCAGAAATGGGTTTGATATCAACATTTACTCTGAAGACAGAAACATTTGTGTGGAAAAGAATAAATGTTGTTATATTTTTGGAACTTCTATGAATATATCACACACATAAAGAAGCAGTTCAGTTGTGGCTCAATACTTTAAGCTCTGGGTTACTCATCAGAGGGTTGAGGATTCACTGCCAAGCTGCCACTGCTGGGCCCTTGAGTAAGGCCCCTCAAGGGTTCACTCTGCTTCAGGGGCACAGTAACATCATAAGTCCCAAGAACTTCACCATGCTGCAATGTATATGTCACAAATAAAGACTTCTTAAATCCAGCCAACCACAATTTTGCAAATTGCTTCACAGAGCAGAGGAGAATAAGTTGAGGAAAGTCTACTCTGCCTTCTGCATACAAAGCTCGCCACTGAAAAAGACTTTAATATTGTCATATATACATTACTTCTTCATTCAGATATCCCAACTTTGGAAGAGAGCAGGGTCAGCCATGATGCAACACCCTGGGGCAGAGAGGGTTGAGGGCCTTGCTCAAGGGCACAACAGTGTCAGCTTGGCAGTCTTCTGATCAACAACCCCAAGCCTTAACCGCTTGAGTGTCAGTGTGACTGACAGGCAAAAGAAGGTACGCCATGCTTCCCATCCATCTGAACTTGTGATCTCCTGATAATCGAGCGAACGCCACACGGAAACGCTTGAACAGTCGCCGTTGTGTAAGAGTACACTGCCATGTCTAAGCGGTGAGGCAGTGCTGTGAGGACTGGTGGCTCAGTGATTATTGATTAGACGCTTGAGAAGTCAAATCCCACCAACGAGCTGCCCCTTGACTCTTAACCCTCAGCTGGTCAGGGGTTAATGTCTCTTGGATAAATCAATAAACTGTCAGATGTTTAAGTAAATCAGGATTTCAGTCTCTGGAATGGAATGATGCTTCATCAAGCTCACCGATTTGTAAATGCCACAGCAAAAAGGGCAGAGGGATTTTTCTAGTTAAATATAACTTTAAATAAAATGCATAGAAATATAATGTAAATTAAAAAAAAATAATAATAAAATAAAAATCTAATAATTCTAAATAAAAGGCAAACAAATATAGTGTAAATTAAAATATTTTATAAAATCTAATAACTCTAAATAAAATGCTTATATATAATGTAAATTAAAAAAAATATTCAAATATAATAACCTTAAATAAATGCATATAAACATAATGTAAATAAAAAATATTTAAAAAAAAATCTAATAACTCTAAACAAAATGTTTTTATTTAATGTAAATTTAAAAAAAAATCTAATAGCCTTAAATAAATGCATATACATATGATGTAATAAAAAATCAAAAATCTAATAACTCTAAAATATGCTTATATATAATGTACATTTAAAAAATATTATAATATCTAATAGCTCAAAATAAATGCATATAAATAATTAAAATCTAATAGCTCTAAGTAAATGCATATACATTTAATGTAAATAAAAAATGTTAAATCTAATACCTCTAAATAAAATGCTTAAATATAATGTAAATAAAAAACCTATTAAAATATCTTATAGCACTGAATAAATGCATATAAATATGAGGCAAATAAATAAATCTAAAAACTCTAAATAAAATACTAATAAGTATAATGTAAATAAAAACATGCAAAAAGAAAAATCCAATGCCTCTAATTAAAATGCATAATATAATATAATGTGCATAAACTCTATTTAAAAGCATGTCATGAGTCACAACAGTGCAGGCTTTTCAAAAAGAGTCTACAGCCTTTTTTCTTCATACATTGATTCTGGTACAGTATTTTTTAAATGATTATTATATATTTATTTACTTATTTATGGTTCAGTCCCACTGAAATACTTCGACTGAGCTGAACTCGGACGTCGTTCTGCCCGGTTCATGACCCCTGTATTAAAGAGATCATGCATAACTAGATTCCTGAAAAAGACAGACAGGTTATTGCCTTGACAAAGCGTCTGGACGTTTTCTAAATCAACTCTAAAGCAGAACAAGAAGCACTGAAAATCTGCACTTATGAAGACACTCAGAGAGTCTCTGAAGCCAAAAGAGCTGGGTTAAGGAGAGAGGAAATCCACTCTAACACGATTCAGGGCTTCAACAGATAAGTCTAGCAAGGTTCATGCTAGCAACGTGGGATAAACAGCAAGCGGGGGAACTCAGAGAGAGAGAGGGAGAGATAGAGAGAGAAATAGCAACAAGAGCATAGGGAGGTACACAAAAAGTAGAAAGAGCAAGAGAGATAAAAAAAAATACAGGAAAATATGAGAGAAAGAGTCTGAGAGTTTAGCAAAGTATTTCTTGTTCTAGAAATAGGAAAGACTTCCTGCACTGCATTCCTGAAGTACTAAAGATTGCTCGACTCCGGGGAAAAGACTTTTTAAAAACAGAACTATTTTTGATCCCGGTTTCTCTTCTGAGACTTTAACTGAACTGATCTGATTAGGAAAGTCTTTCAGTTTCGGAACATCTTCCTTAGTTAAAAGCTTTGGTAATAAAGTGCATGAAAGTATTTTCTTTGGTTTCTAATAAACACTAACTTCTACAACCGGTTCTACTGAACATCCGTATCGCTAATCTCACAAAACTGTTTGCGAGCCCGATTAGCGAGTCGTTCTTGCTAGCTAGAGAACTTGCAAATGTGTCTCTCGAGTGTGGCAGCATGCTGGCAAAACAGTAAGCAGAATAATTACACACTTTGCCTGTTAAATTCATACAAATGTATTCATAAAGGTCAGGGAAGGTGTTAGTGTAGCTAGCTAAAGTTATCACACACACAAGGATGCTAAGGATGTAACTGAGCATTTTATTCAGACTGAACTGATCGTTGTATTGCCAGGGTTGCCAGGTTTTAGCATAAATCCTTCCAGATATAGCTTCATAAAAGTGACGTTTTTTTCTGTCATTATTAAAAGAATGTTTTCAGATGTTAATAAAATCAAAAACCTTCATCATTTTAAAGAAATGCTTCTGATTAGCAGCAGAACTGTGGATGCTCTGTGAACCTTCTCTAATCTTTGTGTGTCATTATGAAACCTGAACACTGAAGTAAATTATTATGCAGCTTTTAGCTGTAAGGGAGGGAGGGAGGGAGGGAGAGGGGGAATGAAGAAAGGAAGGAAAGGAAAAGAAAAGAAAATGGGGACAGAAACAAACAAAAAAGCAAAGAGAGAGAGAAAAAGAAAAAAAAGAAAAGAAAAGAAAAAGGGGACTGAAAGGAAGGAAGGGGAAGAAAGGAGGCATGGAAGGAAGGAAGGAAGGAAAGAAATGAAAAGCAAAGAAAGGAAAAGAAAATGGGGACAGAAACAAACAAAAAAGCAAAGAGAAAGAGAGAGTAAAAAGAAAAGAAAAGGAAAGGAAAGAAAAAAAAGAAAAGAAAAAGAAAGAAAGAAAGAAAGAAAGAAAGAAAGAAAGAAAGAAAGAAAGAAAGAAAGAAAGAAAGACCGACCGACCGACAGACAGAAAGAAAGAAAGAAAGAAAGAAAGAAAGAAAGAAAGACCGACAGACAGAAAGAGAGAAAGAAAGAAAAACAGACAGACAGACAGACAGACAGACAGAAAGAAAGAAAGAAAGAAAGAAAGACAGACAGACAGACAGACAGACAGACAGACAGACAGAAAGACAGACAGACAGACAGACAGACAGACAGACAGAAAGAAAGAAAGAAAGAAAGAAAGAAAGAAAGAAAGAAAGAAAGAAAGAAAGACATTAGCTGTGAGTGTCAGTGGAATGATGGCTCCTCTCTAGGTGTGAGAGTGTGTGAGTGTATTGACAGGAGAGGACACGCCCTGCAGATAATTACACTATTGACTTGGTTTGTTAACAATAACAGGCCACAATGTTGGAAATGGAATCTGTTCTTCAGCAGCATTATTCATTCACTCTCACTGAGGCTGATCCTCTGTACTCTTAAACACACTGCTTTTTGTCCTCTTAAACACTCTGTTACAGATGACCGCCTCACACTGTCCATGTTACACTTCTGAGAGGTAACAGATCATTACTTTCTTATATCTCTTTCATTTTTAATTAAAACTAATTGTGTTTTTTAACATATTTAATGGCTTTACTCAGGTCATGTTAGGTGAAGCCATTTTATTTAACCTTTTTTACACTGCACTGGTATTTGAAATGGACTTAGGGGACATTTTAATCACTGTAAAGAAATGAATGATGTTCTGGCTGTGAGTCTGATCTAAAAACGAGTCAGGACTCATCAGTGTGTTTTAGACGTGTGTTTTTCCCTCTGTTGGATAACCGTACACAGAATTTTACCGGTTGAAGATCAAATTTGAGCTGCTCTCTAGATGAACAACCACTTGGAGCGTCTCAGAGAGTAGAAATGGGTTTGATATCAACATTTACTTTGAAGATAGAAACATTTGTGTGGAAAACAAATTACATTTTTGGGTTTTTTTGGAACTTTTCTATGAATATATCGCCCCTAGCAGGCTAGATAAAAACAGAAATACATATAAAACACTACAAATTATTAAAGTCCTCTGTGTCTACTTACATATGAGCTTCATATTAACCACCACTGTGGAGTGAGACATGATAAAGACATTTGATGCTGAACATGGACACAACAACAGTAGCAAACTCTATTTCTTTGGACTCTGGGAAAAAGATTTAATGCCACTGAGCTTCTGGGATAAAGATATCGCAGTGAGAGCGACAGGTACACACTTTACAACACTATACAGAGGACAAAGACACACAAGGGTTTAAATATACAAACTAATTCAAGGGCAAACTGAAAGCATGTGTGTAATCTCAGACACAACCAGTGACAGGAAGTGGGTGGAGACGAGACATGAGTCAAACCGAGACACGAGTCAAACCAAAACACAGGTTGTAATATACACAAAGCCCCTTTATCGTAGAGAATGGAAATGAATAGCTTTATCATCATGAAATCATATGTGTTTATTTTTCACTAGTTATAGCTCCATTTGTTGTTCCTGGGAATGGCAAGGTGGCAGATTTTCAGAGTTTAACCTCTAAAGTCATCTTAAGCCCTATTCGGATTGGATTAGTCAGTAGGGATCAGTGGGAAGTCTGATAAATTTTGCCTGCCCGCTGATAAAAAACCTTGCATTTGGACAGCAGTTCGTTTCTAGCACGTTCCGGATGTTTCCAGAAGAGTCACTGGAGTGAACCGAAGAGTATGAGGCGAACCAAAGTTTCAGCAAAAATGTGACCATACAGAAGCATCCAGTTTTGTTTCCTGACTCAGAAAGAGTTTAATACATGGAGGAGGGGGATGTTTTTTTCAACACGAGGCGACATTTGCGTAGAAACTCCCAGCCGTGTGTATCCGAGACGAAATGACCGGACGAGTGCTGAGTTTGCTGAAAAGCAGTAGGTAATTCCACCTGTAATTTTCTCAGAGGAGGACGGAGAAGAACACGGACATGTCCGATCTGGACGGAAATAAAGTCACAGAGGAGCACCACCAAAACAGGAAATTACCCCAGGACCCTGTGTAAGTGTAATCCCATCAGGATAGGGTGTTGTGTGTGTTTAGAGTCGGGCGGCTTTCTCCTGAGGAGACAGTTTATGACCCACGTATTCAATTCGGCCACAGACTCGATCAGGATTCTGACTTTTTTCATTAAAACTGATACATTTAAGAAGTGTGAAGAAATGTGAGGATTTGTTCGCTGGTCAATTTGTTTTTGCCCAGGCAATTACACGGAAAACAGAAACCAATCCTCTTACAAGAAGACAAATGCTACGTTCATTAGCTAGCTCACAAGGTAAGAGGAAGCTCCAGTCTGCTGCCCAGGTCTTGTGTTTCAGTTCCCTGACCGAGCGGAGAACTGGAAGGCCCTTAACCCCTAATTGCTCAGTTGTATGCCAAATATCAGAAATGTAAATGTAATGAGACATGGTGAGCTAATAAAGTGCATTAATACAGATTAAATGATGGAAGAGTCCTGGCACATGTGTCAAATGTGTCATGTCAGGAAGTGGAAGCTTAGTGGTAGCAACTAATCAGAAGGTTGTGAATCCCAGGTCCACCAAGATGCCACTGCTGGGTCTTCGAGCAACCCTCAATTGCTCAGTTGTATAAAATATAAGTTGCTCTGGATAAGAGTGTGGGCAAATGCCAGAAATGTAAATGGAAAATGGAAAATGTGAACTTGATACAGAGCCAGAAAGTAATACACTAACACACTATCCAGGATTCACAGCAGATCTGTAGCAGAGCAGTGGTAGCTCAACTGGTTAAGGCTCAAGGGGTTCAAGCCCCAGCACTGCCAAGCTGCCACTGTTGGGCCCTTGATCAAGGCCCACAACACCCCCTGCTCCAGGGGTGCTGCATCATGACTCACCCTGCACTCTGACCCCAACCCCCTAAGGATGGGATATGCGAAGAAAGAATTTCACTGTGTGGCTACTTAACTTAATATGAAAGTACTTCAAATTAAAATATGCCCTGGTTTCTACCGACTCTGGCTTGACTGCGGTCTGAATCGGGGTTAAAATCAACACCTTGATGTAGGAATGGTGATGTCTCAAAATGTTTATTGGAGTAACTGATCAGAATGTCGGTGGTTCAAGCCCCAGCACCACCCTTGAGTATTAAGCCCTTCTCTGCTTAATTCAGGGTTGGTTTATCATGAATGACCCTGTGCTCTGATCCCAACTTCTTGGCATATGCGAAGAAAATAATTTCACTGTGCTGCGACAAAATAAAGGTTTCTTTTACAATGAATCAATCTTTCCATATTAATATTAATAACGTTGCCATGACGTACATTTATGACACTAAAAGTCACAACACAATGTACTGATGATGGCAGTGGCTTGATTTGTTGCGATTATAATATAAAGAGATACACCTGATATCGTGGCTTTAGTGCATCATTTCATCCTGCTGTCTAACTGGAGTAAGAGTAAGTGGCAAAAATACCTTGTGGGTAGAGACCAAACTGGGAAGGAAATGTAAAAAAAAAAAACAGCAACAAAGATAGTGGTGGTTACTGGAACGTGAGCCATGTGTCAGCTTTTAACGTCAGCTCAACGTGTTAAGCTCAATTTTATCCTGAATAATTTAATATACAGACGAATGACGAGAGCTGGCTAATAGCACGTGTCTTTTATAATAGGATTAACATGACCTAGGGTTAAGTGCATGCAGATAATAAGCTAATTATATACATTTTCTATAGAAGGGGTTAATGCGCCATTCGTTCTTCTCGTCTTGTGTAGGAACAAATTAGGCGGAAATGTAACCATTTTCGCTTCATCTAATTCACGGTCTATATGAGCAACCGAACGGTTCAACTGACTGATTTCATCGCTTACATAAACACGAAAAACCTAAGGAACTTAGCGAGGTCATATGCACTCTCTGAGCCTCGGAAGGTGTAGGGTCCAAACGCTGCATGAACTCCAGGATTCACATCTGCTGTTCAGAATCCGTGTCTCAGCTGGAAGAGCTGATGAAATGTGAACGACGTAATGGATTCCTTGCACTGCTGAGGCAACATAATGGGTTATTCTGCACAAAAACCTTATTTACATATACTATACCAATACTATATAGCTAGTGTTTCGAGCTGGTCCTCAGGGATCTCCAGCCAATCTCCATTTTAATCTCCGTTTTGATTCCAGCTCTCAGTGCACCTGGCCAGGTAATCAAGGCCTGCACACCGTTCATTACCTTATTCAGTCGGGAGCTGGAACGGAGGGAAAGTGTGGGCTGGAATTGAAAGGTCCATGTGCTGTGCCGTTAATGGAAAAACATGTCGATTTATCTTTTGACAGCACGAGTACTGGAGGTTTTAATGTGCAAGCTTGAATCGACCAAAGAACACACTGTCAGTATTCTTCCTTCTGCCCGGAGGGAGAATAATTAATTGCTTCAGAGAATAAATAACAAGTCATAACAATTCCTGTTAATGAAAATTAGCATGTGTGCCATTCACTTACCCCACCTTATCTCTTTTCTCTTTAATTATATCTAGACATTCCAGGAATGATCGGGTCGTGTTGTGCGGAAAGACCAAAACGAATAATTCCAACAAATGTTATTTTTCCACCAATCGCTTTTCCCCACACATCCCTCTGTGCCCTTGAGCCTGCATGGCCTCCGATCTCTCTAAATGAGAAAATGATCTATTATTAAAAAAAACTACAAAGCAGTTGAGTCTTCATTGATTCAGACCACAGCAAGTGGGAAAATATTGTAAAAAAAACCCTACACAGTGTCTGACCTCTATATGTTTATATATATATATATATATATATATATATATATATATATATATAAACCTTGAATGTTTAGTTGTTGGAATATTTAAAAACATGTAAAGCAATTAATCAGACCTTGGGAGGTGTCTCCAGAGAGGTGTAGAGTGCAGTCTATAGATTCAGAGCAGAAGAGAAGAGAAGAGAAGAGAAGAGAAGAGAAGAGAAGAGAAGAGAAGAGAAGAGAAAGAAAAGAATAAAGAGAAGAGAAGCAAAGAGAGGAGAAGAGAAGAGAAAAAAGAGAAGAGAAAAAAGAGAAGAGAAAAAAGTCAAGAGAAGAGAAGAGAAGAGAAGAGAAGAGAAGAGAAGAGAAGAGAAGAGAAGAGAAGAGAAGAGAAAGAAAAGATTAAAGAGAAGAGAAGCAAAGAGAAGACAAGACGAGAAAAAAGAGAAGAGAAGAGAAGAGAAGAGAAGAGAAGAGAAGAGAAGAGAAGAGAAGAGAAGAGAAAAAAGTCAAGAGAAGAGAAGAGAAAGAAAAGAATAAAGAGAAGAGAAGCAAAGAGAAGAGAAGATAAGACGAGGAAAAAGAAGAGAAGAGAAGCAAAGAGAAGAGAAGAGAAAAAAGAGAAGAGAAAAAAGTCAAGAGAAGAGCTAGAGAAAGAAAAGAATAAAGAGAAGAGAAGCAAAGAGAAGAGAAGACAAGATGAGAAAAAAAGAGATGAGAAGAGAAAAAAAGCGAAGAAAAGAGAAGAGAAAAAGAGAAGAGAACAAAGTCAAGAGAAGAGAAGAGAAGCAAAGAGAAGACAAGACAAGAGAAAAAAGAAAAGAGAAGAGAAAAAAGAGAAGAGAAGAGAAGAGAAGAGAAGAGAAGAGAAGAGAAGAGAAGAGAAGAGAAGAGAAGAGAAGAGAAGAGAAGAATGGAACAGAACAGAAGGTGGTGCCATTTATTAAATTACCCATATGCCCCTGCACAGAGCACAAACACTACACCACTGGGTGCAATCAAAGCCTCAGTCCACAAGTCAAGGTTAACTTGTACGTGAAGAGAAAAATCACAAACACCAGCTGCCCGACATCAACACTGAACACAGGCAGAAAAACCCAGCACAGCTCTTTTCCTGCTCAGGGCTCGGTGTTTGCTCAGCGCATAATCTCACATTCCTCATGCTGTTCTCTGCCTGCTCATGTCTAGAACTCATTCATATTCCACTGCATGCTGTGTAACACACACACACACACACACACCTCTCTGAAGCGTCGGCCAAATGTCCTTATCTACAAGCGGGAAATGATCTTTAATTGCGAGCCATATTCTAATCCATTCACATAATAGCGGCGTGTAGGAGGGAATAAAAGAGTAACATTAATGCATAATTTCATTTTCCTAGCGAGTTAAAGAGTCCGAGCGTGAACATGCTCCATCGACGTCCCTCATGCTTAACTCTGAGAGCCAACAGCCGACATTTTTAAATGAAATCCTATCCAGGTTTGTCGTATTTACATGACAGTCATGTCGAACAGATACGTTCAAAAGCCCGCTTTTCTTCTCCTTTTCTTTTCACCTCCTCTTCTTGTCCGTTTACTATTTTTTTTCTTCCTCTCGGCTTCGGTTCGACGATCCGCTGTGTTTAGCGCAGCCTTAGATATTCAGAAGTAAGTGTGTGACAGCAGATGTTGTGGAGCCATAACATGCCCTAAAGGGAGGAACAGGGAGTGCTTGGGCTGCCGGAGAAGCACTTCACTTCCACACACGGACTTTATGAGCATTCAAGGACCTTCTCACCTCCCTAACCATATGGCCCCCACTGATGCAGAAGCCCTGCTGCATCCGGCACGGCCCGCAAGCCCGGGGCTGCCAACACGGCTCGCTGTTCCTCTGTCAGGGATAATAGGAAATTAAAGTACGGCCGTGAAATGTGACTGGATATGGAGTGTGGGATGGTGGACGATTGTTAGCCAAGATTGGGATTTACCGGGTGCTTTTTTATGCGTAAGCAACATTTATTCAGTCAGAAACAAACCCATAACACCGGTTCTGATAGTACAGTTCACTTCGATTAGGCTTTTTACACTGCGATTAACCCTGGGTTACTGTCGTTTTAAACACCGTTTTCAACCCCGGGTAAAGAAACATTTCACACCTGTAATTTGTTAGCACCGATGTTTACCCGGTGTTAGGAAACCCTGCTCCGGAGCAGGGTTAGAACCGTATTTGCGGTGCTAAGTTTGTTCCGTGTGAATCAGAGCGGTGTTTGCTTGTTGCCGCTGGACGCTTGGCAACAGACAGCCAATCAGAAATGTCACGCCAGTAACAGGAAATGCGCGTCATGTTGCCTGCTCCTCGTCCAATCAGTGACAGCAACACTTTAAATGAGCAAATAAGAACATTAACCCAGGGCTGAGGAATGTACAGTGTGAAACGTCTGTTAACGAATACCCGGGATTAACCCCAGGTACAGTATGAGCAGGGTGAAACGTGATTACAGGATAACCCAGGATTTTGTTTATCCGGGGTTTAGGATGACTTCAAGTATGAAAAGCCCTTATGAGGACCTGATTCAATCGTATTCCTGAAGTGATTCATTCACTCATCTGTAATAATGATAACTCGATCCAAAGGGAATACACCCTAGGTCAGATGCCAGGCCACTGCACTATACTCATATGCACTCATTCCATGGTTTTGGGAGCTGGAAGGAACCCAGAAAATCCCCAAAATTCCAACACGGATGCTTCATGCTAGCCCACTATGAATTAAAATCAAAGTTGGATTTTTTGCTGGATCTTTATTACAGTTGAGTCCCGGAGAACGAGCGTCTACACCTGTGCAGTGCAATGAAATGTGATCTGTCTGATGATTTTATGCTGTGCATTGTTTTATCCCATTATGTTCTGTAAGTGAGTAACACATTTTTGCTCTGAAGTTTGTGAATTTGCCGAAATGATCCGAAAATCCCAGTTTTCACTCTAAAAACATTGGACAAATCCTGCCTTCGATGCTCCTTCTCTTCTCCCGCCTATACAAAGGTGTATTTCTGACCAAAGAACCAGACAGTACCCTTTAAGTCCCTGTGCTCTTTAACTTCTTCTCACTGTGAACGTATTCATTTCACTCTAATTTGGATTAATAGTCAGAAAAACTTTTTGTTCACACAGACCTTAGGAAACAAATGCAATGCTTAGCAGTTCTGCTACAGTGTCTCATTCCTTCACATCTCATTTTATCTTTCTATTTGCATCTCTGGCCCCTAAAACTCATCCACCCCAGAGAGGAGTAGTCGGTGTGGAAAGTGAGTGCAGCTCGAGTACAAGCTCTGCTAGCTGCTCTATTTTACAGCGGCTGCACTGGGAGAGGAGCGAGGACAAGGTCGCCGCTCGCTTAAGGGAGATGGAGATTTTCTGTAACGAGATGTAGGCACAGGTAGCTGATGCTCATGTTTCATCTCTGGCTGTTACTTTCTGTTGTATTCGTATCAGAGCTAGTGTATATGTCAAAGTCTGAAATGCGTGAAGGGCCGTAAGGTTACATAACATTCCAGACTATAACTGATTTGTGGGGATGTAGTAGCTTAGTAGTTAAGGTGTTGGATTACTGATTGGAAAGTTGTGAGTTCCCAGGTCCACCAAGATGCCACTGCTGGGCCCCTTAATACTCAGTTGCTTAGATAATGAGATATGTGAAATTGAGATGAGATAAAATGTCATAAAACATCGCTCTGGATAAAGGGTGTCTGCTAAAATGCCATAATTTTAAGTAAAAACTGGGAATAACTGGACAACTGGATAGATCCAGATTAGAAAAAAAGAATGGATTATGTTCAGCTGTAGAGTTTCAGATCAGAAGTTGCTGAAATACTGAAAAAAAAAAACCTGGTTGGAACCAACAAACGTCAATGGCAAAGTCACTGAGACTTTATGGAATTATCCTTTACACTGCTGCACTTCAAATATTGATTCTTGAACACAGAAATATCCAAAAAAGGAACAGTCGAGGGTTCAAAAAAAGAAAAGTTCCAGGAAACAAGAAAATCCACAAATATGCACTATAAAAGTCCACACAAGGCAAGTTACGAACAACTAACACAAAACAGGTGAACACTGTCAAATAACAAGCCAACGACAGGACAGGGCGGGAAGGCGGAGACATGACGAGAAAAAGAAAAACCCATCACGTGACTGGATAATGACCAGGTGTACAAAGTGACCAGAGAGTGTATATTAAGCCAAAGCTACTACACTTTCATAACAACGCTGGACAGTTATGACATGATTGTCACTCTAGCGCTCAACAACGATTGGAACGACAGTCATACAGGTAGTGAATAAATAACCACCACATGACTGAGGTAGTTAACCCTGTGAGCCCTGACTGACCGGAGACATCGATTGACATTCATTACTGAGTCATTCCACCAATTAAGCCTTAACAAGACGCTAAGCCTGCGTATGCCTCCATTTAAGCCAATAATGAATTAACTGAGACTGGGCACATGACAAGATGTTGTTATCGGTTCAGTTTAGGGTGATCCTGGTCTAATTAGATCTGATTATCTCAGTATTATAAACCTGTCTCTCCTGCAGCCAATCATCATGCAGGATGAACAGAGAAGGAACACAACACTGACCAATCAATATCTATGTTCTATTTTCAACTCCAACAGAACAAAACTGACTAGCTGGAGATGTTCTAAATACATCTAAAGAGCAGGTTGATTAGTCATGACCTATTTTATATATTAGGGCAAATCCAACGGAAATCGGAAATCTAGTCCACGGTGTGGCTCAACACACAGAAAAGCAGCGAAAGGAAAGGTTTGAGGGTCAAAACCTGGAAAATCCTGGAAACAGGAAATGAGGAACTCGGACAAAACAAAGTGTGTACAGTTGAGTAATTATCAACTAACACAAAACAGATGGAGACAGTCAGATAACAAGCCAATGACAGGACAGCGTGGAGACATGACAAGAACAAACAAACAAACCTGATGCTTGTTGCTATGGCAACTGGAACAGGTCCACTAGATTTGCAATTATTTACACGATTTATTAAAAAATTAATAGGTTTTGAGATCAGGTAACATCGACATAAATATGTACTATTAGCTAACGGTGGAATTTGTTCAATAGCCACTGAAATTGATCTCAAGGAACATTTTCAATTTGAACCATTTACACAATACTTAAATTAGAAACAATACTCAAATTCCTATTTCAGATAGAACACATTAAATCGTTTCTTATTTTCCAATAATATTCACGTAGCAATAAAGTCCACATCTGTTTGGCTAGCTGGAATGTCAAAACATTGAACAATCCCAGATATAACCTTATAACTGAAAGGTCTGTCATACAGAACCACAAGTGTATTTTTAATGTCCTCTCATGTATATTACTGACCTTGGTTCTGGCAAATGATATGCTGTTAGAAGGGAATATAATACATTACTCTTATGGTAACAGTGTGTGTTGAACTTACAACAGCACTGGACACAAAATAATGGGTCAAAAGGACAGTGTCATGATTCCTGACTGAAAAAAAAAAGGGAAGGACAAAGTGCAGCAGTAAAAGGGACACGGGTGCCACGGGTTTTTAGAGATAATTGGTGATTAAAACGGCAAACTGCAAAAGAGCTGTTATTTTTCTCAGCAGTGTATCACTCATACTCACCTATTTACGGCTTCCTAATCAGCAGCACAATTATACTGAATCTCTCTCTCTCTCAGACACACACACACACACACACAGAGTAATAACCTCATTGTTAACAGAATCTGAAATGCAACTCAACAGCAATAAACCAAATATCAGCCGGTGCTTTAGTATCAAACCACTCAAAAACAACAAAATCTCACATTTATACTAAAAGAGATAAACAGCATCTGTCACTAAATGGGATCTAATGTGAATGTGCCGCTTTGGGGAATTGTGGGACATACTGTAATGTTCTACTTCATTTGTTCATCCTCAGTAACCGCTTAATAAACTCCGGCCAAAATGTAAGCGTCGAATGAAAAGCGTGCACGGACTCTAGGGAAAATTTAGCATAGCTAAATCCCATCACGGACACTACGCCCATCGAACCGGGGATCCTGGAGCTGTGACGCTGTGCACCTAAATTCTGGTTTATGTGCAAAGTCAAGTGGAGGTGAAGCTGGTTAAAAATTTCTTCTCTGATTGTTTTGCATTGTCACAAGATGTTGTGAAGCATCAGGGAGCATCACTGCTCTGGACATGTTTTCTGATGTCTTGATTGACCTGCTGAGATTTTTTTTTATTTTTTGAGTTTTGGAGACTTGCCAGGACACGGTAGTCTAGAGAAGCTTGACATCCGGTGCCAGATCCTGGTCCTTTGAGACTTTTTTGGATTAAAAATGATACAGAAAGGGAAAGAGATTCACAACACTTACATTTCTGTCATTTGGCAAACACCCTTATCCAGAGTGACTTACATTATATACAACTGAGCAATTGAGGGTTAAGGGCCTTGCTCAGGGGTCCAGCAGTGGCAGCTTAGTGGACCTGGGATTCAGACTCACAACCTTCCATGCATTAGTCCAACACCTTATCCACTAAGCTACCACATTCCCATGTGACATATGTGTGTGTGTATGTGTGTGCGTGTGTGTGTGTGATGTCTTCCAGACTCCTAAGCACTTAATATCAAAAAATTTAAATCATCATCAAAAAATAAAATTCTTTGCTCTTTATTATCTGCCACAAAAAAAAAAAATCGCCAAATTCATGTGCACAGATAACACAAAACGTATGACACCACTCGGGAGTCTGTCTCACCAGCCTGTAAGAATATACTAGGCTACCTTTGGGTCTCTCCTCGTACAAATCCAATTAAATGACCTCACGAGGAAAAAACAAAACAAAAAAACAAGTCAATTCTTACTACAGAACCTGAATATATTAAAACGTCTATCACATCTGCTTAAGAAATAACAAACCTGGTTCTCAGCAGAAAACACACCAGACCCCAGAGGAGAAAAGGAATTAACAGCTTTTGCAACTTTTCTGTCAAATAACACACAGACACACACACACACACACACAGACACACACCAGAATACAACCTAGAAGACATCGACACCTTTATTAACAACACTGATATAGCGATGCGACTGTAATGATTAATACATAATAATAAATCCCCAGGACCTGGCACTTCCCCTTCTCAATTCCACCTGCGTCTTTCTTCCTAGGAACCGGTCATAAATAGATTACCAACAAAAATAAATAAATAAAATGAAAGAAAAGTCTCAGAACAGATAAAAATACTGCCGTGAGTTTACGTATTCACATCGAACCCAAAAGCTATCCTCCAGCTCCTGCTTCATATCACTCATTACCACTGACACAAAAATTATTAGGGGTGCCGGCTGCCAGGATGAAAAGTCGTCCGATCCATAACTCATCCTGATCTGAAAGGGCTTCATTAAAAGCACGCAGTCATCCAGGGGCACGTACAGTCTATTTAACCGAACGCATTGCTCATCTCTGTGAAAGTCAGACGTCTGAGAACGTTTTTTGTGTGTGTTTATTAAACGGATTAGGTGTCTATAGTTCACATGTTGTCTCAATCACTAAAGACAGGGTAATATCACTAACTCAACCCCTCCTGTGCTGCTGAATTCTTGCTCGGAAAGTGTTGATTAACGGCGAGTTTTTATTAACCTTTTTCTTACCAGTACAGTGGAGCTCAATGGACTTATGGGACATTTTTAATCAGTATAAAGAAATGAACGATGTTCTGGCTCTGAGTCTGGTAATATAAAATGAGTCAGGACTCATTTAGTGTGTTTTTCCCTCTGTTGGAGAACCTTACACAGAATCTTACTGGTTGAAGATCAAATTTGAGCTGCTTTTTAGACGAAAAAGCGCTTGGAGCATCTCAGAGAGCAGAAATGGGTTTGATATCGACATTTACTTTGAAGATAGAAACATTTGTGTGGAAAATAAATAACCGTTTTTTTCCTTTCAGGGAACTTTGCTATGAATATACTGCTCTAATGGGCTCGATAAAAGTACAGAAATACTTCTGAAACACTACAAATTCTTAATTCCTGAGTGTCTACTTACATATGAGCTTCATATTAATCACCACTGTGGAGTGAGACATGATGAAGACACTCGATCCTGACAGGGACACAACAAAAACAGGAGCAAACTCCATTTCTGGGAAAAAGATTTAAAACCACTGAACTCCTGGAAGAAAGATATCATTAGCCGTACATTAATAATTTCACTTTCCTGGTGGTGAAGGTAATGAATTTATAGTTTGTTCCATTCCTGTGCTATAATATCACCATAAATGGGTTTTTTTTGAGTGTCTACTTTCATATGAGCTTCATATGTGGAGTCAGACATGACAAAGACATTCAATGCTTAACACGGACACAATAAAACAGGATTTTATTGAGTTAATGTTAACTGAATTTATATTAATGTGCTTCTTTTTTGTTCTAATCCATGAACAGCTCCCACACAGAGACTTTTACAGTGAAAGATGGATGTAATCACTGATACGGTCATGCTTTCTTGAAGATGTTTCTGGAAAGAGTTTAATGTCAGTGCTTTGTAGCAGTCTTCAGTATGGAGATCTTTCAAGAGTACGTAAGAGATTCAGCTGTTTATAGATGCTACCATAGGTAGAGATAACAGGAAGTTGTGTCACAATAAAAAAAAAAAAAAAAGTATGATGTTTGTTGGTGATGCCAAATTGCTGGGGTTGAAGAGGAAACGCTGTTCTAGGAAAATAATCAGCTTCGACGCCGCATCACACCATGCCACGGTTGATTATTATACTGTAACAGCATCTCCTGTCATGTTTTATTCCGTACGTGTCACATTGCGTGGAGATACCAGGCAGGGATGCGCACTCTCCTACTTCCTACTTGGCATTTGAATCAAACCCTTACCCACAGCTTTATGTCAAAACACAAACATCAACCGCATTCGTATACAACAAGCACAAAGCAGAACGTCTCTGTGTTTATATGCTTATAATCTATTTCTCACCCAACAACATCCTTCCTTCTCCAAAACCACCAATTACTTCATTAACCGGAGCTGATTCGCCATCACCGCGCAAACACACTGGTATCATCACATGCTTGGGTAATAACATGTCTTTCCAACTGTCAGGATTGTTTAGACTTTACTTAAACCTTCTGATAAAAACAATAGCTAATGAGCTCCCAGCTCGTCTAACATCTCCATATCTCTCTTTGGCTATAATTAAAATGACAACACATCCAGAAACCAAACTAATCCTCACCACCAGCCCCAACCAGCCACCAGTTCCCGCCCACTCCCGAGCCTGCTCTCGTCTATCACACGAAAGCTAGCGGCTGGGCGAAGTAAAGGCTGACTCTAGGTTCACACATACGGCGAATTTACCCCTGCAAGCCGCCAGTCGCTGGACTATGAAGTCAACAGGAGGCATTCCTACGGTTATCAGTGGGTGACGCATTTGAGCTAGCATTCAAAATCTATTTTCTTGTTGCTAATATGAAACAGAAGGAGATGTGGTGTTTGGTGTGTGTAAAATCCACCATCATATCGTGTGTGTGTGTGTGTCTCTTTGCTAGTGATCACATGACCTCTTCTGTCTTTGGTAGTTAATGCAGTTTGCAAGTTGCTGCATAGTTGGATAAAGTTAAACTTTGTTATGTCGCTGGACACACCCACAGGACATGTGGCTACCTTATAAGAATGAGCTTTCTGCCCTCTTCCGCATATATGAGCTCACAGACTCCAACGATGTCGCAAATGCCCTTGCTTTGGGACTATTGTTCAACCGAGAAACATTCATACAAACCATTTCTATAAACAATGAATTTTAATACATAATATTTCATCTCTCCAGCTCTCATAGACATATATCTAACAATATATCTCACATCTCACTGACTGGTCACATTCCACCTACCCTTGACTCACCTTACCTTCACTCCCTCCTGCACACCGCCTGTATTTTAACCCCACACCAAAGGTGTGTTCGGAGCCCATCAGCACGTGAGGACCTTCTAAGCCTCTTAAGCCAAAACCCCCTGCAATAGGCAAGCCGATGTTCCTCGAGAATTGCTCAGGCCACTTAACACCATCGGCAGGGACTCTGGGTGGCCCTGCTGTGCACACTGACCACAAAAAGACTCACATCTCGCACACACACACACAAACTCTGCTAAACACAGTAGGCTGAAGTTGCTCTATAAGCTGCCTATTTTATATTAATCTGTTGTAAATTGCTTTTATTGTTTTTTTTTCTGATTGGCTGTGCCATATTCGAAATGCATTACAACAACTGAATTGTGTATGTTGCTTAATCCCCGGATCCTGCTTTCTCGTTCACGATATTGTATCTGTGCTTTAAGAAAAATGGCTAATAATGCGTGGGAACGTCGACAGCATTTCCCGCATTTCCGCTCGGAAAAGTCTGCAAACAGAAGCTAATTATTTTTGTGCTGTGAGCCACCAGGACTCAGGTTGTGCTTGTTCTTCGTACCGAACCCCCTCGATTTCCAACACAAACAGGTGGAAGATAAAGCAGATTCAGGGATCTGCTGCGCATGACAGTGGGAGACTTTTCTCTAGGATTCTCACTGGCTGGTTCTGAGTGCTGGTTCTTGCTAGCTGGTATTCACGCTGCGTGATTCATCGCCGAGAAAATTACACAAGCTTACAGGATATAATGTATAAGTAAGAGTATAAGCCATTGTTTTGTTCATGAAATGTTTGCAACCGAAGCTTACTGTTTTGTAAGAGAGTACAGTGGGTGCTAAACAAATCCTGTGAACAACACACACACACACATATATATATATATATATATATATATGTGTGTGTGTGTGTCTGTCTATATATATAGAGAGAGATAGACACATATGTGTAGAAAAAGACACACAGACAGACAGACAGACACACACACACAGAAAAACGCACACACTTAGAAACACAAAGACACATACTCACACAAACACAGAGAAAAGAAACACACACACATAGACAGACATATTTACACACAAATACACATAGACAGACACACACACATAGAAAAACACACACACACACATAGAAACACAAAGACACATAGTCTCACACACACACACACACACACATACACATAGACAGAGAGACACACACATAGAAAAAAACACACACAGAAAACACTTACACACATAGAAACATAGACACACACACAAATTGAAACACACACACACAGAAATACAGACACACACAAACACAAATAGAAACATACACAATCACATGAAAAAACATACACACATTGAAACAGTCACAAAGACACACAAATAGTCGCACACACAAAGAGAAAAACAAACACCCACACACACACACACACAAATAAAATCACTGTACCTATGACTTTGAGTGACTTATTGCTTTAGTCCAAGCCACAGTTAACATTTTTACACATTCATTCATTTATCTTCACTAACTGCTTAATCCCAGTTGTGGAGTCTATCCTGGGAACACTGGGAACGAGTCAGAGCTACAGTCTGAAAAAGAACACCAGTCCATCACACAGCACTCACACACAACTTCATCATAGAGGCCACTGGGATGTTTCTGGTAGGCAGAAGAACACCAGAGATCCCAAAGAAACCCGGTGTCATCATGACCAGAACGAGGGAAACCCCACTCGAGCAGCGCGTTACCTTGACAACCGCATCTTCAATTAAAGAAATCTTTATTATCACAATGCAATGCTCAGTTGTCGCCGGGTTCACACTGCACGAGTCACGAAGTCGTCGGATCTCCGTTGTTTTCAGGACTATCTGGGGGAGCATTCGGTCGCTGCTGTGTTCATACTGCACGATGGACCGGCGACAGGCGCTTTCACACTGCATGACTACACAATAGGAAGAATCGCCCACAACTCTGTCTGGTCCGCAAACTGCGTCTCACAACCGAACGCACGCGAGAAATAACACAAGATCACACGTGAGATCAGAGTTTTCGCGCGAGACTGGAAATGGAACCACGCTAAAAGTCCGCGATCCAAATGGTCATTGTGGAGAACAAGGATTCTGCATAATTAAACAAATGAATAAATTTGCAGTGTGCTGCTGTTGATGCGGCTGGTCAAGCAAATGTTTCTGCTTTATTTCTGTTTGACGCTATTGTAAAGCTTATTTATTCTGATATAACTATATTTAAGACATTTTCTTCTGTTAAAAACCTATAACTATAATATTGTACTCCAACTGAAGCCATGCTTGCTGATATTGTGATCTATAACTCGTCCCCGAACTGCCCACTGCCCTGTATCTCTCTCTCTCTCATTGTCTGTAGGTCATCGACGAGGTATGTTTCAGTCAGAGGTCTTTTCACACTGCAGGATTTGGTCAGATTGCGTCTTTGGTCATTCACACTGCGCGATCGTCACTCGCCTACACCAACTCCGATTTGTCTCCGATTTTGGTGACTTTGCAAAACTAGTTGACTGAGTTATCAGGGCTAAAATCGTGCATTGTGAGCTTGGCACAAGCAGAAGTTGCACCCTGACAATCTTCACCGGCTTTCAGAATGATTTATAATGAGGTATAATGAGTGAACCCTGTTGTTTAAAACAATGCTGCATAATTATAGTGAAAAAGTGATGAGCATCGAAACTTTTCACAAGGGAAAAAAAAATCTGGAAAAGAGAATGATGGGAATGTGGGCAAAAAGTGGCCCAGGCTGTTTTGTTCTAAAAACAAGCCGCCAATTAAAACCGTCTCACGTGCATCTTTTTCCCCGAGGCATTCTCTCACCCTGTCTTTCGTCCGCGTCTGGTGATCGGAGACGACGGTTACGATTGCTTACTTAAAGTTATAAAGTTATCAAAACAGATTTTCTCAATGGCTGCAAATGAAAATTTCATCGTGCCTGAAAATCCAATTACTTCTGCATTCATAAACAAGCATTAATGGATTACGCAGAGATCAAATCTAATCAAGATGCCATTTGTTTTAGAGTTTCTATTAGTCAGAGCGAAGGCAGCATGTTTTTCCTCATGTCTAGACCGAGTGCGGAAAATAATACATTGAAAACGGCTGACAGGGATGAAGGAGTGTGGTTTGTTTCACCTTGCCCGACGTATTCTACAGATTCGGGCCCATAGTGCATCCGTGCTTCCTGCTCGTAGGCTTTAAGCGTCTCGCTGGAGCTGTAACGTTTCTGCGGGTTCACGTGACGCTCGTGTGCGTCCGTAGAGGACGTGGCGTAGTGAGGCTCTTTCCGGCACCTGGCTCGGCTCAGAGAGCGCTGCCGCTTCTCCTTCATGTCCATCCCGGCAGCAGCAGCAGCAGCCAATCAGCTCACGATGAGTATGTTAATCACCTGGAAAAGAGGACGGAGGGGGAAGAAAAATGAGCGCAAAGTGGAAATTTCTTCAGAAGGACGCTAGAGATATTAAAAGAGAAGTTCACTTCCAGAACAAAAATCTTCCTCACCCCCTTGTCATCCAAGATGTTCATGTCTTTCTTTTTTCAGTCGTAAAGAAATGATGTTTTTTGAGGAAAACATTTCAGGATTTTTCTCCATATAATGGACTTCAATGGTGCCCCGTCGAGTTTGAACCTCCAAAATGCAGGATCTATGACACCACATACTACGTAATCACGTCAAAAGGTCACGTGTAACGAAGAGCGTTCAACTTATTTGCACCTCCTTGGTCTTTGAGCATTCGCTTAGTAAACACTGGGTCTGTAGTTCCGCCTACATCACATGTGACCTGATTACGTAGTACGTAGCGTCGCAGACGTGCATCCCAGAGCAAGTGCTAGATGAGCGTTTGTGGTTAAAAAGTACACAATTTTTTAATTTTTCTAAGAAAATGTCCAATAGTTTGGCTAGATAAGAGCCTTCTTCATGGGCTGGGATGGTTTAGAACTCTGCATTTAAACTGCATTTTGGAAGGTGAAACTCGTGGACACCATAGAAGTCCACTATATGGACAAAAATCCTGAAATGTTTTCCTCAAAAAACATCATTTCTTTACAACTGAAGAAAGAAAGACATGAACATCTTGGATGATAAGGGGTTGAGGAAATTATCTGTAGATATTTGTTCTGGAAATGAACTTCTCCTTTAACCCAGCCAGAAGAAAAAGGTCTGTCAGTGTGAACTATATCCTTCTGTAGATTGAAGAACAGTCTGGTTTATACATCAACATTCCTCCAGTTGGTGATGTATAATGTGATAATGTAGGCAGGTGTAGGCTATGGTGTGGCTCTAGGAGGAACATAATAGCCAGTAACATCATATTCACAGAGGTGTTTAGGAAGTAAAGTAGATATACATTTTAGGAATGTTTAATGTACTTTTGTATAAATGTTTGTCAGCTTTAACTCTTCCGTTCATTCCTCCAGCTATATTTTATTCTGCTAAACATTCCCAGGCGCCTTTGATACTGTACTTTTCATTATATAATACTGCTTAAACATCACCTAATCTAACAATCATTCAGAAAATCCTATTCCTAATCCTAAAGATTCACATGAAAAACTCCATGTACAGTATATCACTGAGGATAAGTAAGCTGTTAGAGCTTGGTGTTATTATTATTAGTTTGTACATTTCTGTATCATATTTAGCATCAACTACTGAGCTATAGTTGAACTATTATGCTTTAGCTTCTTTCCCAACAAGTCTAGTTTTAGTGCTATTGAGGTCTGCGGTGAAATGGATGAAATGTTCACATGAAAAAAAAAGAAAGAGAGACTGCTATAGAGAAATAAGCTTAATCTGAGTTTGCTAGTCTGGTTAACAACATTTCTTTCAACAAGCTTTCTTTGTAACTCTGCTCAAAGGTGAAAAAAACAAAACAAAACAAAACAAGGATAAATGTATTCCCAAGTCATCACACTTGTAAGCCTACTGTCCAAACATTAAGCCTACGTCTTGGTCTTGAGACGAAGATATGTGACTCCCCGTAGGGCTAATGCTTTATTTACGTCAGAGAGACGAACGATAGCGATCTTTAGGCACCATGAAACAACCTCATGTATACACAAACACAACCTGATGACTGCAGATCAAGCCCGGGCTGAGGAGTGCCAGCAGGGGGGAGGTGAGAGTAGATAGAGACTCGCCATCTTATTATCACCCGCCGTGAGCACAGTGACAGAGAGAGAGAGAGAGAGAGAGAGAGAGAGAGAGAGAGAGAGATGGCCATCCGCCCTCTTCGACACCCTCCTACTCTGCATCTGTGGCTTGGTGGTGAGTCATCACCAGGGACTCTCATCAGACCGTTTGTCATTGGCTCGGTGCACAGAAACCCTTTCTCGCTATTGTTAATATCAGAGATGGAAAATACTTTGGAAAACTTTATTACTATACTTGAATATGCACGAGCTACCAGACCGAACCCGAGCGCCCCTCAGTGCCCCCGAGCGCCCCAAGCATCCCTGAGCTCCCGTTGCCCTTCCTCAATAACACTTTTGCAACAACTTGCTTGAGGGAGCAAAGACTTCTATAAAATGAAGCCATGACCTCCATCCGATCAGAAAAATCCTATATATTGAGGCTAGTTTGGGCTAATGCCTAATCAGATTAGCAGCAATTTTCAATCACCTAATTAGCTAGACAGATACACTACATTAGCAAATGTTTTGGGACGTCTGTCTTTACATGCACATGAATGTAATATGGAGTTGTTCCGCCCTTTGCAGCTATAACAGCTTCAACTCTTCTGGGAAGGCTTTCCACAAGGTTAAGGAGTGTGTTTATGGGAATTTTTGACCATTCCTCTAGAAGCACATTTGTGAGGTCAGACACTGATGTTGGACGAGAAGGTCTGGCTCACTGTCTCTGCTCTAATTCATCGCAAAGGTGATCTATCAAGTTGAGGTCAGGACTCTGTGCAGCTCCTCCACACCAAACTCAGTTGTAAATAAGTTGTATTTACAGCACAATATGTGTAATTGTATTCATATATATATATATCTGTGCAATACTGTATGTGTGCTTTATGTACACTGCAGGTACAGCATTAACAGAGTTTATATATATATATACACTCACACACAAAAACACACACACATACACACTGACCAGGCATAACATTAGGACCACCTGGTCACCCTTTATGGCCTTTACTCCCCACGTGCATCAATGAGCCTTGGCCGCCCATCACCGGTTCACCGCTGTTCCTTGCTTGGACCACTTTTGATAGATACTGACCACTGCAGACCAAGAACACCTGACAAGAGTCAGTTTTGGAGATGCTCTGATCCAGTGGTCTAGCCAACACAATTTAGCCCTTGTCAAATTGCTGAAATCCTTACACTTGCCCATTTTTCCTGCTTCTAACACATCAACTTTGAGGACAAAATGTTCACTTGCTGCCTAATATATCCCACCCACTAACAGGTGTCATGATGAGGAGATCATGTCTAATTCACTTCACCTGGCACTGCTCAGAATGTTATATATGTTATATATAATATAATGTTATATATACACTACTCACAAAAAGTTAAGGATATTTGGCTTTTGCGTGAAATTTATGGAAAATGTAAAAAGTTATTATATCATGAAAGTAGGGCATTTAAGTAGCAGCATGCAATGGTGATTTCTTCATCTCAAACAATTTATTGAAACAAAAGCCAAGAACAGTGGTGGGTATACCACAACAATGTCTAAATAATTTGTTATGTGCCCTTGACCATCAATTACAGCTTGACAGCGACGTCTCATGCTGTTCACAAGTCGACTTATTGTCTGCTGAGGCATGGCATTCCACTCTTCTTGAAGGGCGGCCCTCAGGTCATTGAGGTTCTGGGGTTCAGGGTTACGAGCCTCTACACAGCGACTCAGCTCTGGAGAAAGTGCAGGCCACTCCATCTGAGGTACCCCAGCCTCCAGCAGCCGTTCCCTAATGATGTGACCTCGATGAGCTGGAGCATTGTCATCCATGAAGATGAAATTAGGCCTGTGTTGTTTATGCAGGGGCACAATGGTGGGATTAATGATGTTATTCAGGTAGTATTGGCTTGTCACTGTACCATTCACAAGATGTAGGGCAGTTCTGTATTGAGTAGACACACCTGCCCAGACTGTAACACCACCACCACCAAAGGCTCGTCTGGTGACAACAGTGGCTGATGAATAGCGCTCTCCTTGACGTCTCCAACATCGTTGGCGGACATCATTTCTGCTCAACGTGAATCGACTTTCATCAGAGAACAGCACTGAGGCCCACTGGTCCCTCGTCCAGCGTAAATGCTCCCTGGCCCATGCAAGACGATGACACCTGTGCCTGGTGGTGTGGTCAGGTACCCTTGCAGGTTTCAAATGGTCTGACGTGACACATCATCCAGTACCGCAGGGCACAATGAAGCGGTCAACAACATGGAATGTGGCCAAAGAACGTCCACTTCTATGCCTTTCTGTGACTCTTCCAGTCTCTCTGTATCTCTGTCGCAACCTGCTGATGACACTCTGTGACACTCTAAGCTCAGTGGCCACTTCCCTCTGAGAACATCCTGTTTGAAGCCTCGCAATGGCGAGGTACTGTTGATCCATTGTTAGGTGTTGTCTCATGATGTCAAAATGTGAACAGCATGATGAAGAGGACTGTTTAAATACCAATTCTAATTGAACCAGAAAATTTATTGGTCGATTCATGGATCAAACACCAGTTGTGAATTTTGCCGTTAAGCACCTTGTTAGAGAACAGCAAGTTATGCAAAAAGTACTGAAACACTGAACAGCTGGACATGTGCATTCAAAAGTGTAGAGAAGGTCAAATTCAGTTCACCTGTAAAGGTTATAGGGAATTTTAGGTGCATCCTGAAATTTCACCCGAAAGCCGAATATGTATATATGTGTGTATATATATATATATATATATATATATATATATATATATATATATGTATATATATATATATATATGTATATATACATACATATATATATATATATATATATATATATATATATATATATATATATATATATATATATATGTGTATATATACATACATATATATATATATATATATATATATGACCCTGAACTTTTTAACCTGGGGGATATGCTAGGAAAAGAAATCTCATTCTGCTGAATATATATGTGTGTGTGTGTGTGTGTATACAAAAGTAGGGTAAGCTATGAATTTACAATTATATACATTTATAAGTATATTATTAGGTGAAGATGTGACAGAATGTACAGGCAGTGAAGTATTAGTGAGATATGAGTAGAAAGACATAGCGGTGTAGTGTAGACTTGAGTAGAGTTAAGTAGTAATTAGCCACACAACCGATCAGACTGTAGCTAATAATAAATATAAGTTGTTTATAGGATATTTTACATCTGATTAATTCATTAAGACTCTAGTTAATGTTAGTCAGACATATGAGCAGGCCAAATGGTGTCGCTGAATGTAACTGTTTTAGATATATACGTAATAAGAAAAAGCCTTTATTTGTCACACACACACACACACACACACACACACACATATATATATATATATATATATATATATATATATATATATATATATATATATATATATATATATATATATATATGTGTATATATATTCAGCAGAATGAGATTTCTTTTCCTAGCATTTCCCCCAGGTTAAAAAGTTCAGGGTCAGCCATGATACAGCAGAGAAGGAGTGGAGAGGGTTAAGAGGCTTGCTCAAGAGCCCAACAGAAGCAGCTCGGAAGTACTGGGGCTTGAACCTAGTAACCCACAACCTCATTTACAACCTCATAGTCACCACTTCCTCCTAATAATAACAGCCAGTTTTAAGATCATGCTTAATATCATTTCGCCGGATAAACACGTTCACTTATTTCATACTTACGCATATTTAAAAGTAACAACTTCCGCGTTTAATCGAGCAAGATTTATTTTTATCCTCATCTATAAACGCTGATCTTCTAAATCAGCCTGGTAAGGAAAAAAACCTCACGAGGCAAAACGAGGCAAAAATGTCACACAAAGCACAGGGACGAGCGCGCCGCTGTCTGAGCTACCGTGTACACAGAGCTGGAAAAAAAAACAGCTTTGTAATGCTTTAAGTGCTTGCTTAGGACACAGATGTCTGGGTTTATTTAAACACTCAATCAGCACTATTCAGACACTAAAGAGCCAATTATATGATATTTAGTGGCGAATCAATGCACAAGCGCCTCTAAAAAGCAGCGCCGTTACATACATCGAGCGAACACCTATCAAGGACTGGCCAGTCAATACTCTTACTGAGGCTTTAAACATGTTTAGATAAGGCCAAGGCCTTTGAGCAGTGTTCACTGATCCCCAATTTGTATTCATGCTGTATGAATACGTGGAGCATGTATGGCGCATGCTAATTATGCAAACCATTCAGGCGTTGGAAAAAAATGTGCTAATTGGAGCCACAGCTGTGCTTAGCTGGGAAAGTCTGGCCGCGGTCTAGATTGACCATGAATTCTAAATAAAAAAGTATCACACAGAAAATCATAAAACTGTTTCACACATTTGACCTGCTGCATTGTGAATCTATTCCAGGAAAAATATCCTGTTTTTTTTCTTTCTTTTCAACCTGCTTACAAACATCCTCAACAGCTAGTCCTCACAGCAAGCATACGTTTCAAAGACCAGGCATCAATCTAACAACCCTTTTCCATCAGATGGTACAGTAATGGACGTTACACGAACAAAATGTAATTCCACAATTGTTGGGGTTTTTTTTCTACCAAGATGATGAATGAATTTGATGTGTTGAATCTGGTTCCCTTCTTGCTGGACCCGGTTTTGAGTGAGAAGGCTAAAATCTGAAATTTCTCAATGGCTGACACAAAATTATTAGGGTTGAGTGAAGCAGGTCTTTCTGATGGCACAGTACTAAAGATGCGGGACAAACTGACAATTGGTAACAAAAAAATAATCTGATGTGAATGCCAAAAAAGAAACCAGATGATGTGACTAAAGCAGCACACGTTTTCAGCAGTTTTTGTTGGTGATTTCTCAGAGCTCTTGGCACCACCGTTTTATCCCATAACAGATCATTTGTTTATACTTATTTACCCTTGAATTTATTTATTGTCACTGGCTTGACTTTTATATTTTGAATAACCAGAATGCAAAAATATTTCGTCCTTGGATTCGTCAGAATTCAAAATCGCTTCTTATTTACAGTGTCTAAAATAACAACTTTAAAACAAATATAATATCAGATTTTGTATAGTATGAGAGATGTACATTTTGTTATATTTCAACATCATCTGGCATGAGAGTACTGGCTTAGTGGTTAGCACTGTTGCCTCACAGCAAGAAGGTCCTGGGTTTGTATCCTGGGTTCGAACAGGCAGGGGCCTTTCTGTGTGGACTTTTCATGTTCTCCCCGTGCCTGCATGGGCTTACTCTGGATACCCCGGTTTCCTCCCACAGTCCAAAAACATAAACATTAGATTGATTGGTAATTCTAAATTGCCCATATGAGTGAGTGTGAGTATATGTGTGGCCCTGTGATGGACTGGCAACCTGTCCAGGGTGTACCCCTGCCTTTCGCCCAGTGTGCGCTGGGATAGGCTCCGGCACACCCCCGTGACCCTAATTAGGAATAAAGTGGGTATAGACGATGGATGGCATGAGAGTACAAGCAAACCAGACGTAGTTGAGGGTGCCAGTACTTTTAGAAGACAACCCAATACTTTTGCCTTTGCATAAATGGAGAGCCAGCCAGAAGCAGAGAGGGCCAATACTTTTGCCTGCGCAGAAATGGAGAGATATCTCTGTTTTGTATTCAAAAAGTATCAGCAGCAAAATTATGGCCTTTGTCTGGCTTGCTCTCCATTTTTGCAAAGGTAAAAGTATTGGCACCCCTGGCTTCATCTGGCTTGCTCTCCATTTCTGAGAAGGTAAAAGTATTGGCACCATCGGCTTAGTCTGGCTTGCTTGCACTCTTGAATAGTTTCGGTATTTGGCGGTATTTGTGTGTCACCACAGCTCTAATCAACTTTCTCTAGTGTTGTAAGTACTACTTTACACTTACAAAACATATCATTTGTCATCAGTAATTCATGTTATTGTGGTCAGAGGCAATGGGGAAAAAAGAAAAAGAAATCCAGACAGTGGCTGCATGTCACCTGTTAAGTACTCTTAATGATCCCTTCATATGCAACGTTTTATTTATTACATAATTCTCTAGACCTGCTGGCACATTAAAAGAGAACTACAGAATCGCTGGTAGACTTTTTGATATAACATCTATATCAAGGTCTATAGAGGACTTGCGAATTTTATCACTGCGTGCAGCTGCCCCAGCTCTCCACTCCAACACTGATATATGCGTATAGTATCACTGATCTCTGACTTTCCTCACACTTCACAGATTCATTTATTTAATGCTATAACGGATACTACAATGATGTAAGAATAAATTGTAGACAGCTGTCATTTTGGCTGAGCAGTTTGATCAATCTCAGCACAACAAGAATCTCCATCATATGATGTTTAGAATAAATTCAAATTCTTTCGACTTGAGCGACGTCCATCCTCCTACGTTCTGATAAACCAAAAAGAAATTTGTATGCATAAAGCTGAGTTCTGCATGCCGAACCTTAGAATGAAGGACACTTTGAGGCAGATTTTGCCGCACTGTATTTGTCTGATGGCTTCTAGAAAGTTCTCCATGGAAATGAATAAGACATGGCGTTGCAAACTTGTTAACATAGGAAAAAAATAATCTAGCAGAAAATCTGTCAAATATGAGTTAAGCTACTGAGACTGTATTTTCAGTACAGTATTTCCCACCAATATACCTACATTATACTTTAACAAGTAACCAATGACAATACAGAAGAACCCGAGAAACCTGATAAAGCTTATTTTTTTAATGTTAAATGATTTGCTAACTAATTTACATTATGCTGTCATCTAAAAGCAGACATGATAAATAATACCCATGCTTCAATACAGGAAAGACTAGAACAGAACCAGGGCTAAAGTAGAAAGGGTTCAAAACAGTAAACCAGTCATCAGAGAAAGTCCTAACTTGACTATTATGGTTCATGAGTGGCAGAACATAAACGCGTTAGCTTGATTGTCCAAAGATCTTGAGTATGGATGCCATAGCCAAGGAGGCAAGGAGCCAAGGACAGCCATTTGTGAGGAATAGATGATATATGCTCTGTCCTGTCAATCAAAATTACACTAACCAAACATGGCTGCAGATTACCCTTCCACCGAATGTGATATGCTTCTGTAAAGCCCTAACACGGTTAGGGTCAGCTTATGACAAATTATGTGTTGGCTTTTATACTCCCTATGTAGCGATCATGTGATTGGTAAGAGCTGGCTGGTGGGTGGGAACTGGCAGTCGAGAAAATTGGCTATTACACAGATGACATCCAGTCCATGTCATATTTCTCAAGAACTGAAGAACCAAAAAGTTGGAGAGGAATTCCCGACAGGTCTTGTTTGCAGACAGAAAGATGGTAGTGGTGAAAAGCGAGGCTGCTCAGGCAAGAATGAAGTAGAGACTTCTAGCTCTCAGTATCAATAAGTGATAATCAAGCTGAGCAGTCATCTTCCTGGCAAACTGAGGAAGGCTCTGTCGTGGGGCTCCATTAAAATTAATCCCCTAAAATCCACCTCGGGCACTGCAGAGCACGACTCAAAAGTCCACAGCATGAGCCATGCTGTCACTGAACAGCAGCCGACTGACAATAAATGGACTACGGTTTAGCAAGGTAGAGAACAAAGTAAGAAGCAAAGGAACAGAACCAGAGAAAGTGGAGCCTTCACTTGGAGTGATGTAGTATAGAAGTGTAGAGGCCGAACATGAGCTTTTAAACTCTGACGACCGGGAAAAACACAAGGGCAAGGGTTTTTTTTTTAGACGGTCACAAATGGACTGTAATAGCGAGTTCCCTGTTGATGCCAATTGGCAGTTACGGATAAGAACCAGAGGAACAGATCTATGCTAACAGAGTCACACCTTTAACACACTACAGCAGTAATTCAGTAAGCAGTGAATAAGGCTATGATGCTTTAACTCCTCTCTAGAACATACAAGTGTTTCTAGGACACGTTAAATAGCACTGCTCAGGTTAACCTTTCTGGTACATTTCATAGAAATCACTTCACCGTAGCGGAAAAAAAGGAAGATTTCAAGTGCAGCGAGAGCTCAGAAATTAAATCAAGGCAGCATTTAGCTAATTGATTCTGGCAAAACATGCTAGGTGCAGATGTAGGTTGTGTTCTCAATGATCTAATTGAAACAGTCCTTTTAGCTGAAAATGTCAGAAGTGAACTAACAAATTATCACAGCACCGAGCCAAAGAGAGTTGGGTGGGTTTTTCTGTTTCTTCTTCTTTTTCTTTTTAGTCTATCTCTCCGCATATGGATGGCTGCATTTAGAACTTTCTGGAGATGTCTATTTCTGATTCCACAAATAGGTGGTAAAGTAGATATGTCAAGTCCTCCGCCCCCTCATGTATGAAGGATGTGAAGGGAATTTTTCTGCCAGATTCTGAAGGTACGCTGTGGTGGAGCGCACTGGGGTTTCTGTAATTCAGAGTTAAGACTAGCTGGAGTGTAGAACATCTCCGGAGGAACCACAGAGCAGTTCACCCTTTTCTCGAGTCTTCAGGCAAGAATGAACTGAGCTGAAGGAGAAAAAAAAGACTGTCTGCAAAGCCTTTGCGTCTGGCTAGTGTATTCCTTAATATCCTCCAGGTTCCCCGATTCTCTTATGCTACTTTCTCTAGCATAGTCATCCAGCTATGGCTTGCTTAACCAGCTACTCTCATGCTTTGGCAGATTTGTCATAGCTGAATATTTTTATCTGTAATGAGCAATCCAGAGGCAACAGTGGCAGAGAAACACTTCCAGAAATGACATGAAGAAGGAACTTCAGAGGAGCCAGACTCAAAAGGGAACCCATTTTCTTCTTGGTGACACTGGATAGTGTAGAAGGATCATAAAATCTTCTCTTCTCAATCTGTATACTGTGAAGTTAAGTAGTACAGTGGAACACCGGGATACAAATGCCCTCCCTTATGAATTTTTGTTTTAAGAAATTTGCATCGGCATACAAAACATATTCGGCATATGAACGAGCCGAACCGAACGGCAGCTAAGTTGCAGGTACGTCCGGGAATCGTTCAAAACTTTGCGTCAGTGGAAAACCAAGCAAAGCCAACTGAAACGAATTCCCAAAAGAGTCAACCCACGATACCAACGTTGCCTTCGGCATGCGTTCAAAAGCGTTGTGTTTTTTTGTTGACAGATTGGTGGCGTGGGTGGTCTGTTCTATTTTTAGCCCAAGCTTGGTGACACGACTTCCTGTGACGACCCTTGACATGGAATGCTTGGCATACAGCTTCCTATTGGCAATATTGGTAATATTTTTGGGTGGCTGAAACGGATTATCTGCATTTACATTATTTCATATGGGAAAATTTGTTTCATAATGCAAATATTTGCCTTAAGAACGCATCTCCATAACAAGTTCCGCTGTATTTGGAAGGATGTTCAGAATGGGCAGAAGACAAGCACATGACAGTTTGCCTGATTACAGCAGCAGATCTTACAAATGTACAGTCTAAATCTATATTAGATTATCCACTGAAATAAAGGTGGGATTTGGGCATAACCTCTTTTTTGAAAATACAAAACTGTATGGTATCCATGTGGGACCATCACTGGCAGCAGAAGAAGATGACTCAGACACTCCAAGTAGATGCAGAGGATCGGGATGAATCAGGCAAGTCCGGAGGGCGAGATCATTAAAAGTGTCAGGATCTGGCACCGGCATCACATCAGACACATTTCGGACTACACATATGGTTCAGCGGTGAGAAAGCTTCTTATGATGCAGTGTTTTGTTTTTTTTTAAAAAGTGTGTACATTGTGATCAGAGTGCATGTACGGACTCCAGCGAGTCTAACTATGACAGCAGAACTAAAAGGGAGAGCCAGAAGGTAACACAGACATGAGGGCACCCTTGTGATATTTCTTTCTCTCTTGGCTCATTACACCATATTTGTCTTTTAAAGTTCAATTTCTTCACAACGAGAGACAAAATGGCACTGAGCCAAAATTGGCAGGCTCTGGTTGACAGCTTTGTAAATGGTAGAAGGGCATCAAGGTGATTTTAATTGCTCGGCTTCTTGATGTGACGAGTTTCTAAAATTAAAAACAATAAAACTGACAGTTACGTTTCTTACTTGCCAATGTATCAACAACTGGGTATATCAAACCTGGTACTGGGGCAGGAGGGTAACAAACATGTGACAAAATAACCACAATATTTATAGACTGTTAGAAATTTTTGGCTAATGGACATTTCTCGATGTAAGGGAAGTAACTTTCAGGTCCAGTTCTTTGCCATGTCCTCATTGGATGATGATCCACTGCCTCATGCCTGGCTCCTGCCCCTGGTTTCGTATTTGTTGGAATGAAACCTTCTGTATTTCTACATAATAACTCATTTTTCAAATATGAATGCATTCATACATGTTCTAAACGGATACAAAGACAGACAGCATTATTGTTTTCTATTTCAAGGCATGAAGTACAAGGGACAAGCTCAGGCCATGTTTGTTAATATGCTATGCATTTACAGCATTCATTCATTCATTCGTAGCAGCTGCCTGGTCAGGGGCATAGTGGATACTACAGGGATGTCCAATCTTATCCGGAAAGGGCCAGTGTGGGTGCAGGTTTTAATTCCAACCAAGCAGAAGCCACACCTGAGCCTACTGAAAGCCAAGATCAGTTGATTAAACAAGTGGAATCAGGTGTGTCTCCTGCTTGATTGGTATGAAAACCTGCACCCACACCAGCCCTCGGCGGATGAGATCGGACACCTTTGAGTTACTAGTTTGTGGATATTTCGGAAAATAAAACCAACTATACATCTATATATATAAATATACAGGAGATCACAAGCTCGTACCCAGGTGACGTCACAGCCATATGTAGATGAGACGGTGAGAGAAGGTAGGGAAAATGTGGACATCTCATCTACCATATGCAGATGAGATGGTGAGAAGACATGGGGGAAAAAAGGGAATGCTCTATCTCCACTGTCACAACGATGCCAGCCAATCACAGTTATTTCTCAGGAAAAAGGTTCGCCTGCTATGGTTGGGGCAAGTCATTTGATAGGATAGAGCTGGCTGGTAGGCGTGAATTGGCAGGTGATCAAAGTGTGTAGAAAAATGGAGAAAAAAAAACTGTGACCATGGCCAAACCCACTTTGACTTTATTCGGGTAGAGATTATCATGTACATAATGTGCCAGCTCTTGATCTCTTTGTATACAATACTCACACAATGGTAAATAAATACACTATTTCCTTCTGCAAACCAGGCGGATAGATAGTAAGGGAAGAAGGTTAGTTTCAAACGCCTTAATTGAAGACACAAACAAAGAGTTGCTATGACAACCTGGAATAGAATTGCACAGCTTGACCAATTTATCCTATTCGATACATTTCTTACATGATCATTTCTGCATAGCGATTAAAAGCAAGACTGCTGAGAAGGCTCAGGGGTTACATCCCGGCGACAATTAGCTGAAAACATGCTAGGTGCAGATGTAGGTTGTGTTCTCAATGATCTAACTGAAACAGTCCTTTTAGCTGGAAATGTCAGAATTAAACTAACAAATTATCACAGCATCTGAGCTCAAGAGAGGTTTTCATCAGCGTTTTTTTTTTACTACTTCTTCCTATTTTTGTCATTCAAGACACACAGGGTGAAGGGTGGTGCGGTAAGGGAAATTATACAGTAGCCATTCTACCTTGTGGTATGTTTTGGGGAGGACATTGAACTTGAAGAGAAATCCAAATGTACACAAAAACATACAAAACACCATACAGCATTTAACCAGTGCTTCAAAACCCTGGATGCTGGATAGCTCATATGATCTGCTACATCACTGTTCCACCCTTTTACATGAAATTATTATTATCCAAAGTCAGATCTAGGATTATTGGAACCTTTGCTTTAAAAAATGAGTTTTAATCTTGCATAAAGAAACTGTTGTTTTTCTTTCGGCTGCTCCCTGTTTGTTGTTGCCACAGCGCATCATTCGGTCCACATCTTTTGATTTTACACCGGATGCCCTCCCTGACTCAACCCTCCCATTTTAACAAGGCTTGGGACTGGCACTGGGAGTTAACTCCTCAGTGGCTGGGTTAGCTCCCTGCCCGGGAATCGAACCCGGGCGGTAGCAATGCAGCTGGACCCCCAGGAGGTCTAAAAGTATGAAAAAACATATTAATGGTTAATTATTGGGACTTTAATTATAGTAAATTTATTCCAAGAGAAAAAACCTTATCACCAACCTGAAAAACATATTTTTATCAAAAAATGTGAATAATGGAGGGACAATCAGACGAAATTGGAAAAGAAGAAAATGATAGGGTAGTGAGAGTGAGAGCCCTTGTGGGTGTTTGCTCAGGTTCTCGTCCTCTCAGCTAAGCAAGAGAGCCTGTTTCGAGGAGCGCCACTAATGAAGACAGAGCCAGTACTGGGAAGTGTCACTCACACACACACACTCTCTCACACACACACACACACACCTGTCTAAAGGGCCGTTTCATAGGCCACTTCAGCTCCGTCCCCCCTCCAATGCCAGGATAATGGGCTACCTCTCCAAACACATTATATTCCATTGCCAGCAGGCTGCACGAGTGGCTGGAGAGGCCCCCACTCTTTACTCCTAAGTGCCATAAAATTAGAATGCAGACCGCGCAGTGCTTCAATTCGAGCTCTTAGAGGATCTCTACCTCTCACGGAGGCTCATTATTTGCCCTTGTCCCATTGTGGAAATAATGTATTTCTCACCGTATTTCTTAAAATTACTATGAATAAAGCATTCCTCCTCCCTTTTTGCTATGTATAGTACTGGATATTGAAGGGTCTTTCAGCCCGGCTATTCCTCTAATCACCTCGACAGACACACAGCCAGACTTATACTAAGCCTTAAAGAGAACTTTAGTTAAGTCGAGCGGGTTTTTATTGTCATTCCGCTCCATTACTGGAAGGAAATGTCGCTTCTTCAGGACCGTTGTGCTATAGGTAACAATAAAGCAGCATGTTATTCAAGATTGTCACGAATTCCCCTGTTATGCTTTGAGTTCACTCGAGTTCACGTCCTGTCATTGGAGGTTTACTCAGTCGTGTCCAGGTGTTTTGTATTAAGCCCTTGTACACTCTGTAGTGTTTATTCACACCCCACTGTTTCAAGGTCTTGTGAAGCCTTATCTTTCTATTTGTCTTGTTCATTCCTGAGCCTTGTTTCTCATATTTTCTAGTTTAAATTCTTCAATATTCAGTGTACAAAAATATCTGTATGTTATCGTTCATGATTATAGATATGTCTATGATTAATGGCAGTAACATAGTTTTAACACACTGATGACCCGTCCCCAAGTATCGATCATTCTATCAACTGCACATAATGTGCAAAAACATGATAGTATGAGACACTGGGAAGGGTTCTGTTTAATCCAAGTTGGTGTTGGGGGATCCTGGACTCTTGACCAGTTACCTAATTCCACAAGGAAATAACAGATAATAACCAATGTTGCTCTACTTCGGCTGCTCCCTGTTCGGGGTCACCACAGCGGATCGTCCAATCTGATACCCTTCCTAACACAACCCAGTTTAACATGTTATCCAGGCACCAGACCAGCTCTCAAAGTTAACCCCTTGGTGGCTGGGTTTGTTCCCTGCCTGGAATTCGAACCTGAGACATGTCAGTTACTGAAGACGAAATCTTTAGGGATACCATTTAATCAAACTATTTCATCCTTGCAATTAACATTTAATCTATGTTTATATTCCAAAAACCGGACAGTGGTGGCTGAAGTGGTTAAGGCTCTGGGTTGTTGATCGGCGGATCGGGGCAAAGGCCCCAGCACCACCAAGCTCCACTGCTGGGCAACTGAGCAAGGCCCTTAACCCTCTTTGCTCCAGGGGTGCTGTATTATAGCTGCCCCTGTGCTCTGACCCCAACTTCCTCAACTGCATGCGAAGAAAATAATTCCAGTGTGCTGTAATGTATCTGCGGTGATAATAAAGGCATCTTGCCCAAAATCGGAATAACAAAATGCATGTTTTAGTGTTCAATTATGTTCTGCAGTGCTCCTCACATTTTCCCCAGCTTTTTTGAAAAATGTAGGCCAACAGGATTTGATCATCCTTTACTTGAAATCCGTTCAAGATCAAATAAACCCCAGTTAGGAATGTGGCCTGTGTCTATAGTTAAGCTTACAATCTGTGAAATAATTCCTATTCATTCATTCTACTTCATCTGAAATAAGTAATTTTATCCTGGTCAAAGTCAAGGTGGATCCAGAGTCTATTCCAGGGCACGAGGTGAAATGCGAATATACCTCTGGATGTGATGCGAGTCTATCGCAGTGAACCAGGCATACATACATTCACACCTAGGGGCAATTTAATATAGCAAGTCCACCTTCTGCCATGTTTATGGGAAGTAGGAGGAAACTGGAGAAGCGATTTAGAAGCATGAAAAGAACATGTGAAACTCCATCCACGCTGTAACCCAAGCTCAGACTCGAACAATGGGACCCTGAAGCTGTGAGGTGGCAAAGCTATACCCCTATGCTGCCCTAAATACTTCCTAAGTGTTAATAAATAACATATAACATCATCTTTCACTGTTCCACTAAGGATTTATTCATTATACAAGGGAACAAACAATGCTTAAAAAAAGAGAAAAGAGAAGTACTTGCATTCGTTATGCCAGCAGGATATAAGTAAATTGGTTTTGGACAGCTAATTGTGCAGACAATGTTCCAACCATTGAGCAACAGGGCTATTTAAGTTCTTCTAGAATTCCATAATGGCCTTAATGCCCTCAATCAGCTAAATTACGAGTGCAGCTCTAAAGAACAGTAACCTTATGCAGACAGAATACTCAGCCCTGTTAAAGTATACATGCTCATCATCCACTTTAATAGGAATGCCTGTTCATCTGCACGTTCCTTCATGTGACAGTGGGCACAAAAGGTTTACTTGACGTTCACAAACATATAGAATACAGAATAGGGAAAAAACACCAAAAAGCTCACCATGGCATCGTCAAAAGTGACCATAGCATGGAGTCCTTTCAGAGCAGTACAAATAAACATCCAATGAGCAGCATTTTGTTGCTCAGCTGTTGATGAAAGAAGTCAAAGGAGCATATCCAGGCAGTCTTTACAACCATGTTGAGTAAAAAAGTATCTCAGAATGCACAACGTTCAAGGCAGATATGCTGCAACAGCGGACGTCCATGTGGATGCCGGGGATGTGGTAGCTCACAGGTCCAGGTCCACCAAGCTGCCATTGCTGGGCCACTGAGCAAGGCACTTAACCCTCAATTGCTCAGATGTATAAAATAAGATAAAAATGTAAGTCGCTCTGGGTAAGGGTGCCTGCCAAATACCATAAATGTAAATGTAAAGTCAGCCAAGAACAGGAATCTGAGGCGTCAGCCACAACATGGGACTCACCAAATCTGGAAAAAACCATGGCCAAATCTGAGGAATCTTGCATTCTGCTGATGGTAGAGTTATTCCATGGACCCAACCTGCCATGTGTCAATAGTTTGAGCTGGTTAGAGGTACCTTTACGGCCACGCTGAACAGCTGGCAAATCTGTAGTACAGTAGTTATGTGACGCAATCCTGTCAACATGGACCAGAATCTCAAAGGAATGCTTCCAGCAACCCAGGTCACAACGAATCCAGTATTAGTGTGATGTTTCTACAAGACCATTGAGTCTACGCTAAACTCTATATAAGCACCAGGTACTACACATCTCTAGTGCTTACTCTGACCTTTCTGCTGAGCCAGGCCCTGCTTCCAAATCTGAAGAAATGTTAATTATCAGATAGCGATTAGTGGCAATTTGTCACCATGTGCCATTGTGAGATGGAAAGAAAAACCTCTTGTGGTTTGTGTCAGATTCGAGGCTGAGAGAACAAGCCAAGGTCAGAGACGAAAGAGCTAATTAAAGAATCCTCCGGTTAACATTTTCGCTAGCAGAAAGAGCTGAAAAGAAAAGAACTGAACAGTCCAACGTTACGAAGAGGAACATGCTCGTGAAAAGCAATTTCATGCCGCTGTGTTAAGACTTGATGTGGTTTGGAGATCAAAACAGATTTCATGACTAAGAAGGTACACAAGTATTCCTCAGAAACTGAAAGAACAGAATCTGTTTGATCTCAGTTTTATTTTAAGGAGATTAGTCACTTCTGCTGCTTTGTGTTCTTTGCTTTTTAGCTTTTTTAGCTTAAGACCCCTGATCATAATTCAGCTGTTTGATGCAATTCCACAAAAGATGTTGAAAAAAAAGGGAAAAAAACACAAAGCCTGACATCCTCAGAAGAAGTAACACAGTCAATGAGATATAAACTAGGTCAACCAACATCATCTCACCTGAGCTCAGATCAGTTTTCTGCTTCCATTTGAAGGAAAGGCCTTGTATCGTGCAAGAGCTTCTGAGTTTGTGTGAAAGACTCCGTATAACCGTCGATAACAGATCAAAATACAGATTTAACAAACACTGGCGAGTTGCTTATTTATGTTCATTTCAAACACATACACTGATCAGGCATAACATTCTGATCACTGACAGGTGAAGTGAATAAGACTGATGATCTTCTCATCATGGCACCTGTTAGTGGGTGGGATATATTAGGCAGCAAGTGAACATTTTGTCCTCAAAGTTGATGTGTTAGAAGCAGGAAAAATGGACAAGCGTAAGGATTTGAGCGAGACAAGAGCCAAATTGTGATGGCTAGATGACCGGATCAGAGCATCTCCAAAACTGCAGCTCTTTTGGGTGTTCGAGTCCAGTGGTCAGTATCTATCAAAAGTGGTCCAAGGAAGGAATAGTGGTGAACCGGCGACAGGGTCATGCCTGGCCCGTGTGATCCGATCCAGCAGACGAGCTACTGTTGCTCAAATTGCCGAAGAAGTTAATGCTGGTTCTGATGGAAAGGTGTCAGAGTACACTGTGCATGGTCAGGTCAGGTCAGGGCTGTTTTGGCAGCAAAAAGGGGACCAACACAATATTAGGCATGTGTTCATAATGTTATGCCTGATCGGTGTAATTAAGAGTTCTGTGTTAGTTTTGCGACGATTTTTATATTAATGGCTTCAAAGAATGTGATTTAAAACCAATCTATAAATCCATTAAGGAAACTAACTTTTCAATTAAAATAAAAATGGAGAAGCAAAAAAGAAGAATGTGTTAATGTGCATTGTGGTCTATGGTAGCTGATGCACTGCAGTGGCTAAGCTGCATTATTGGAAGATTTAGTGCACACCTATGAGGCGTTCTTTCACCATTTAGTTATCTTTTTTTTTAATATTTATTTATTGATGTTGGTTTCAGCTCTCTGTGCACGATACTGTTTATTGATTTTTACTGATTACTAAAAATAAATCAGCTGTGCTGTGAACCGTGATCATTTACGACTAACTGACATTCTCACATAAATTCCAAAAAATAATAATAAATTATACACACCTTTACAAAATGTTGAGAAAGTGTCAGTCGCAATTTAAGTTAGCTCAGGTTACTGGAGGGACCATTCTAGCAGCTAGCAGCTGAAGCTCAACTTCTGAGTTCATTTGTATTAAAATTTTCGAAAGTCACCTCGGCTCACAGTTGTAACTAAATTTTGTATCGGATCAGGAAATCCGAGAAGCCGCTGAGTCTGAGCATCAGCAGCAAGCGAGCAGCAGGGAGTCCTCTCTGAGCACTTTACTCTACACCAGACAGATAAACCAGACCACACAAACACATTCACTCATATCCCCACGGATTGCTTTTTAATGCCATACAGACACGAGGGACTTCAGGAGGGTCTTGACCACGCACTCCGTCGACATAAACACCACACACTCACAATCACAATGACTTGTCTGCTCTTGGAGGTTGGAGCAGTGCAGTTTGAGCAAAAGAGCAAAATGGTATAGCATTGCAGAAAGAAATTTCTCTGCTATAGGTGACTTTTAAAACTTTCCTTTACACAGATACAATCCAGTATAAAAACTCTACAGGAAACCCTCAGGAATATCACCTCTTGACACACATTGCGTTTTCCAGTGCGATAAACCTTGTTCTTCGTTTGCTTTTGTTATTGTTTTGCTTTCATTAGTTCCCTAGTTTTCCTTGTTCTGTCTATCAGTGCCCTCTCTCATGAATTCCACCTCTTTCGCCATGTGCTTTCACTTATATTACCGTGTGCTTCTGTTTGTGGTCTAGTCCTGACTCCACCCCTGTTCTGTCTGTGGTGTGTCAACTAATTGTGTTCACCTGTGCTATGTTATGGCCTAAAAAATATTTTGACTGCATATACCCTGAAATTCTGTATCATTTATATATTTATTTATTTTATTTACCTTTGTTCTCTCTTGAGTATGGCCATGTGGAAAGCCATCTGCCTGATATGCACTATATTGCCAAAGGTTTTGGGAGACCCCTCCAAATCATTGAATTTTGGACAATTCCTGCTCCCAACTTTGTGGGAACAGTTTGGGGATGACCCCTTCCTGTCCTGTGGCTGCACACCAGTGCACATAGAAAGGTCCATGAAGACATGGACGAGTGAGTTTGGTGTGGAGGAACCCGACCTCAACCCGATAGAACAGCGAGAGACTGCAATATCAGTGCCTGACCTCACAAATGTGCTTCTAGAGGAATGGTCAAAAATTGCCATAAACACACTCCTAAACCTCTGCTGTTGTAGTTGCAAAGGGCAGGTCAACTCCATATTAAATCTCTAAATGGAGGCATGAAATTGTCCAAAATGTCTTGGTATCCTGAGTTCCTTTTACGAGAACTAAGGGGCCGAGCCCAACCCCTGAAAAGCAACACCTGAATTCAATGATTTGGAAGGGTGTCCCAAAACTTTTGGCAATATAGCCTTTTTAGAATCAAATTTGTCCTGAATTTACATCACATGTTCAGTTCTTGCTGTGTAGTTATTCTGATTACCAAGTACTTTCATTAATATATTTTTAAATTTTATATTTATTTGTATTGCGCATTTAACAATGAACATTGCCTCAAAGCAGCTTTACAGAACATAAGAAATCTAGTACAAGAATAATATTAAGCAAAAAGTTCAAGATTAATGTTCAACTTGTATTTAAATTTATTTGTATTTATCACTAATGAGCAAGCCTGAGGCAACTTGTGGCGAGAAAAAAAAACCTCCTTTAGATGGCAAGAGGAAGAAACCTTGAGAGGAACCAGACTCAAAAGGGAACTCATCCCCATGTGGCTGACACCAGAGAGTGGGAATTATCATAAACACCAGAGAGTGTGATTATAAATAATGTCCTTTCTACATATTTATGATGCAAAACCTTTGTGCATGTACTTCCTGATTTTGAGCTATAGCAGTAAACATAAACATTTTTTGATTCTCCAAAATGCTATCCATGACGTGATGCCAAAGATACAGAATAAGCGAGCTAATATTGAAATACGAAAATGAGTCATCAAATTTGGTTAATCATCACACTATTCAAACTCAAACAGGTTTATTAAAGCCCTCTGGATATGTAACTCACTTTGAAGTAAAAATGAGTGCATATCCTTCACCAAACATTTCTATAAAGCAAGTTTTTAATTACACTACTATTCCCAATTGTGCACGCCTCCAGACTCACTTATAATAACATCAATCCACTTTAACTCACTCATCTGCCCTCATATGATTCACAAAACACTGAGGCACACAGGGCATGAGCTTCAACACATTACCTCTCTTAAAAATGTTTCCTCTCAGCTACTGGGATACGTAGTAGACCATACACACATAATGAACACACATTTGCTTCCATGTACACAAAGATAAACTAATAACATAGTGTCACTTAAAACAGGGTATGCCTTCCAGACAGTTTTTATATTAGATACCTAGTCTGTTAGAAAAAATCATATGCCAAATGTATGCTACCTGTTTTGTCAAAATTCTAACAAATACTGCTTTGACACTATTGGATTTCACACTTGACCAATCTGACCCCCTTAACCAATCTTACCCAATACTTTGGACACTTTTTTTTTTTTTTACCAATCCTGCCACTCATGCAGACCCTATTACATAATCCTGCTCCTTCCTGCACACACTCTTGACCAATTTTACCCACAAACTCAGACACTCTTGACCGATCTCATCCATTACCTCAGATACACTTGAACAATATCATCAACTACTGCTTCACTAATCCTTGTCCCCTCCCGTACCTACTCTTGCCCACTAAGACAGACAGTCTTGACCAATCCTGGCTCTCTTGCAGATGCACCAATTTTACCCACTACCCAAGATACTCTTAAGTAATCCCATCTACTGCCGACACTCATGACCATTCTCACCCACTACCGGAAGCTCACTTAACCAATGCCATCCCCTCCTGCAAACACTCTGACACAATCTCCCCCACTACTGCAGAAAAGCTTGACCAATGCTGCCACTACTTCAGACAGTCATAACCAATCCTGTCCCCTCCTGCAAACACTCTTGTCCTATTTCACCCACTACCACAGACATTTTACCCACTTTTGTCACTCCTACAAACACTTTTAACAAATCTCACCCACTACCATAGACACTCTTGGCCAATCTCACCCACTACTCTAGATACTCTTAACTAATCCCGTCCCCTCTTGTGAACAATCTTGTTCAATCTCACCCACTACTCCAGATACTCTTAACTAATTCCTTCCGCTCCTGTAAACAATCTTGTCCAATCTCACACACTACCGCATATACTCTTAACTAATCTTGTCCGCTCCTGCAAACAAATTTGTCTAATCTCACCCACTACCACAAAAAATCTTGACCAATCTCACCCAATACTCCAGACACTCTTAACTAATCCCGTCCCCTCCTGCAATCACTCTTGTACAATCTCACTGACTACCACAGATACTCTTATCTAATCCCGTCCCCTCCTGCAATCACTCTTGTACAATATAACCCACTACCGCAGACACTTCTGACCAGTCCGGCCCCCCCACAGACATGCTTAACCGATCATGTCCACTCCTGCAGACACTCTTAAACAATCCCGCAGGCTCCCGCAGGCTCTCTTGACCAATTTATTATGTGCAGGCTACAGGCTCTGACTTTTTTGTTTGGTTGTGTTTTATCCTCATTTTGCAGAGGCTGCTATACAGGCCTACCTCGAGCCAGAATGGAGTTGCTGATACAGACCAAGAGCCAATATGAAGTCTAGCACTGCAGAAATTAAGCTACGAAAAGAAAAGTGTTTGTCTAAGGACCACATTTTTGCCTTATCCCTCTGGCCATTTTTTGCAGTTGCATGTTGGAGAAAACCCTACCATCCTCATTTTGTACACTTTTCCACATTTTCCATTCTAAACCTCACCCTGAAGTAGGATATATTCCAAAATTCCTTTCTTTAACTGTGCTTCCTACAAAATGTTGCAGTTGCTGCTAAACCTCCCCACCATGTATGAATAAAAAAAATAAAGAAACTCCAGTAGTGATGTTGGCTTCTGTATTCCACATTCATCTATTCAGCAAGCGTGGAATGAGGGAAGCTGGCAAGTTGATCAATGAACTTTAAAGGCTGTAATAAAATAGCGCACATATCCAATCTTCACATGACCTTACTTTAGCCTACCTCTCTCTCTCTCTCTCTCTCTCTCTCCCTCTCTCTCTCTATCTATCATTCTCTCACTCTCCTCTGTCCTAATGGAGTCTCTCTGAGTTGGAGAGGGATGGCAGGACTCCTGACTGACAATAATCAGATTTGTCTGTCCAGCAAAAGTGCTCAGAGATAAAAGTGCCGTAGATTCTCCACACAATGACCCATTACTGATAGAGAGCGAGGGAGAGAGTGAGAGAGAGAGGGAGGGAGAGAGAGAGAGAGAGAGAGAGAGAAAGAATAGAAGGGGGGGTTGGGGGGTTTGAACACTCGTCATTATCACTGCAACTGTCTTGATGCACTGGTCAAATGGGCACAAAAAGGAATGATAACTGGTCTGTTTAGCAACTGAATCACTCTGCACCATCAGCCAGACCCGCGTTGCTGAGATAAAGCTCTTGTAGAAATAAATTATTGTCCTAAGCTTTTACAAGAACGAGAAACTTCTAATTACACGCCACAATAGAACTAGCTGAAAATACGGAGCTGACTACAAATTATCAGATGGCTCACAATCCAATCCTAGAGCCAGTGAACTATTGTGGTTAATTCTATCTCATCTCATCTATAGAAATCTAATGACCTGGAATTTTTTTTGTCATAACCTGGAATAGAATCCTGCCAACACAAATCGTGTGAGGCGGGGAACAATAAAACCTTTATGCAAATGAGAAGCGAAGGAGCGATGGTAGGTGTGGCTCTTTCGTTTGTCTTGACTGTGAGACATAATCAGTGACTCTTTAAATATTTTTGCATACATTTCCCATCTCAGGGGTGATAGCTATCTGTGGTTTAAAATGTATATAACAAATATGCAAAGAGTATTTTTTTAATTGTCACTGTAGTATAAACAATTCTAAAGTACCAAAAGATCACACAGAAAAACAACACCTAGTCATAGATTTTTTTCCCGATAGCATTTTGTGTTTTAAAAACTTACCGACTTTTACAAAGTGCTGACACTGGAGTCTCCTTTCATAAAAATTCGAAACAGAAAGTTCCACCGTATCTCCGGTCTATCTCTTAGGAGTCTTGGAATGTGTGATCCACTATGGCAGGGATTTGCTTTCCACCTGAAGGCACAGATATATCAGGACACTCTATTGGTGTCCCACAAGGCTCAGTGCTGGGTTCTCTTCTGTTCTCTATCTACACCCTGTGTCTTGGAGAGGTCATGTCCTCGCCTTGGCTTATAACCCTCAACTCATCCTCTCCTTTCTTCCCTCCGGTACCCATGGATCTCAGCATGCCTGGCAGACATCTCATCATGGATTGCAGCTCGTCAGCTGAACCTTAATTCCAGCAAGACTGAGCCATTGTACGTCCCCAGACACGCATGCCCATGTCAAGATCTTGTGATCTCTTTGGATAACTCTCAGATCTTACCATCTGTCACTGTACACAACCTTGGGGAGACCACGGAGAACCACCTGTCCTTCTCGCCTCATGTCGCTAAACTGACTGACTCATGCCAGTTCCTCCTCTGAAGCATTAGGAAAATCCGGTCATTTCTATTCACAGAGGCAACTCAGGTGTTTGTTCAGTCCCTTGACATTTCAAGACTGGATTACTACATCTCTCTTCTGGCAGGTCAGCCCCTGTGCTTTGTTATTAAAAGCATGTTTTTCATACTGTACTCACTTCCCAGCTGGTGCTTTAGACCGACGGTACCCTTAGTCTCTGACCTACCTTGCTAGCATGCAGATGTGGTTTTCTACTGACTTTCGAAGTGTCCTGAACGTCGCGCTGGATTACTTTAATCACTGATTTGCACTGAAATAGGTGTTGCATAAGCATTTTGTGTGAACTAAACCGAACTGTACCGAACTCAAACACTCATGCAGTACACATTCATGTCTATAGCCCCACCAATATTAAAGTTATTTACGTGCTGTCTTGCACATTTTTGCACACCACATTTCAATACTGCCACCGACCACTGCTATTACATAAGCGTATATATGTTTACACAAACCCTCTTTGTTTACAGTTCTGTAATGTTTGCACAATGTACTGTAATATAATAATAATATACTGAATGTACACTGGTGGGCGCTATATTGTGTATCTGTCCTGTAGTGTTTTGTATTGTCTGTTTGCACTGTGGCTACTTACTTTTAATCCTTATCTCTGTGTTGTTCTATGTAGCTCTATGCTGTTGTATGTAGCACCACGGTCCTGGAGAAACGTTGGTTCTACTCTGTCAGCTAAGCTATATATGGTAGAAATGACCATAAACAGCTTCACACACTTGACTCTTGATTTGATTTTCCCTCAGTAAAGCGCTCTTGATGCTTTGTCCGTCACTAAGCTGCCGACGTAGAGTGATTTAAGCAACACAAGACAAAAGGATTTACGATATGATGTGGTTCAATGCAGGTCACCGTTTCTAGCTCTATGAGTTAAACCCTGAGGGGGTCAACGCCGGATCAGACTGATTGTGCAAATGTTAAAGATTATAAATATTTCACACATTAGATCAAATTCGGTTTCCGTTTGCCTGCAACAGCCGGAGTATTTCTTAATTCCAAAAAAACCCTCCTCCTGTAAGGATTTAACTCGGAAGCTCTGTCTCTGTCTCGTGTTCACACTCTTTTCTCATTAATATTTTGTAGGACAGTGGTATTGTGCCACAGGAGGTACAGAAGCGCGGTTCCCCCAGCATCGATCAAATACGTTCAGGATAAATAATTCAAATGCTCATGTTCCCCAGACAAATGTGAACAAGGTTTCTTAACTCCGACGTACTAACAACGTTCGGAGTTCACCTGCACGTGAGATTTTTTTGTTTCCTTCTTGCCCTTTATGAACCTTTAATGTCAAAATGAACCGTCAGTAATTCCACAGATGAAAAGGAGAAGCAGAACAGAGGCCGATTCAGCACTCCGAGCCATTTCCCTCAGCCAGAGATTTGTTTTGGTAAGCACATCACACTGGCCACTACAGACAGCAGATTCTTAGTTTTAATCAGAGAGGAGAAAGGCTTGGCCCGAGTACACTAATGAACCGAGGGAGCAGCTGTGCTCGGACACACACGCAGCTCAGACACGTGCGGCATCTCGCTGAGGTGAGAAAAGACGTGTAAGGAAGTTACCAGGACAGGAATATTAATCATTAGACTGGATTTTTTTTTTTCCCTCGATACCTAATGACTTAACCCTCAGGTGAATGCATTCACATTACTCATTAACACAGCACATCTATTCTACATTATGTCATTAACTTTGTAATTTCTTCTCTCTCCGTCGACTCCTCCGGTTTCTGGAGATTTTATTAGCACTTCAACAGCCTTTAAATGGCAGTAAATAGACCTGAAAGATAATGGGATAAGAAATGGTGTTTTAATATTTATTTTACCCTCAAGGAAGGATTTTATGAATAATAAGAGCCAATTTGACAAGGTAGAGTGTTTATTGCTTAAACGCACAGATGTGATTAAAAACCCGGCTTGTTTAGATATTTAAATGAAGAAAATATTCCAAAAAAATGTATCTAAATTCTTCTCCAAAGTATAAGAGTTATATACTGTATACTTCATACCTTCTGCCTTCTAATGTTAGTGAGTGGAACGGTAGAGCGTGATGTATAATAGATGATTACTGTACATTAGATAAGGTATGAACACACAACAAGGCATGCTGCTATAGGATCAATAACACATCATACCAGATCATGTTCCAATACCAGCATGGCCCATAGTATAGCATTTCTCTTACATGACATCAATTTGCCAATGATTACATTTTTATTTATTTACAAACAATATAATGTACATTTTATCCATTTATAGTTACAGTGAACACTAATGAATACATAGGTATGGTAAAGTTATAAACAGCTGTTCCATCACCCTGAAAGTTAAAGATTAATAAACCACTGAAACTGGAGACTCCTTCCAAAAATGCTAAATAAACATCTCTTCATGAACAAACCAACAAAATACGTCACTGTATCAGTCACAACAAAACAGTGCTAAATCTGCAATAAGACGTTAAATAGTTGCATGTGAGTGCTTCATCCATCCATCCATTCATCCATCCATCCTTCCATCCACTCTTCCATTTATCCATCCATCCATCCATCTATCTATACACTCATTCATCCATCCATCCATCCATCTATTTATTCATCCAGCCATCCACTCATGTATCCACCCATCCATCCATCTATCCATCCACCCATCCATCAATCTATTTATTCACCCAGCCACCCATTCATCCATCCATCCATCCATGCATCCACTCTTCCATTTATCCATCCATCCATTCATCTATCTATACACTCATTCATCCATCCATCCATCCACTCATCCATCAATCTATTTATTCATCCAGCCATCCATCCATCTATCCATCCACCCATCCATCCACCATCCACTCATCCATCAATCTATTTATTCACCCAGCCACCCATTCATCCATCCATCCACCCATGTATCCATCCATCCACCCATCCATCCACTCATCCATCTATCCATCCATCCACCCACCCATCCATCCATCCATCCATCCATCCATTTTCTATCCTACACAGGTTCACACCTAACCTGAAACTTTAAGCAAACAAACAAACATGTAAATAAGGCAATATTATACAGTGGAGATTTCTCAGCCATAATTCAAATCAATTTATTTGTACAATTCTTTGAGACAGTCTTTCTATGTTTCTACAAAAGTAAAGAAAAATAGGAAAATGGATAAAGTTTAAAGTTAAGTTACTATTTATCCTTAACATTTATCCCTAATGAGCAAGCCTGGGGCGACGGTAGTGAGGAAAAACTCCCTGCGATGATCTGAGGAAGGAACCTTAAGATGAACCAGGCTCAGAAGGGAACCTCATCCTCATTTGGGAGACACTGAAGCATAAATAATGTCCTTTCTTCAACAGCTTGTAGTGATGAAGAATGGTGCAACCGAGATCTCCTAAAGGAACTAATAGCACAGTGTAGTTTCTGAGTTAACACTAATTCCTTCCTGATGAAAGCTGACTGATGCAACGGCAGTTCTAAGACGGAGTGAAAGTCTATATCACATGATAACTGTACTTTTTCATGAGCAAGCGTATATACGTAAATGACCACGCTCACACTATTAGATATCAGTGCATCTCTAACAATACAGTGAGCTTCAAATGACTGCTAATGATAACGGACATTATAATTTATGGCGCTTGGTAGACATCCTGATCCAGAGCTGCTTACATTTATACAACTGAGCAGTTGAGGTGCTTCCCTTAAGGGCCCAGCTCAGTAGGGCAGGGATTCAAGCTCATAACCTTCTGATCAGTAGTCTAACACCTTAAATACCCCTGTTGTAAGGACTGCAAAGGAATTAGCCTGAGGAAAATGTTACAGTATGTAGCAGGGCTGATATAAATGGCACTGGGTGGTAATGAGGGAGAACGGCATCGTGCTCGGTTTCAGGCGATAACCTGGACGCGTTCCAGACTCCCTGCTAACCCACGACGCTTTGCACTTTTCACTTCAATTACACCTTAAATGAAATAACGAGTGTTCAGAAGGATGATGAAATATTGTGCACAACCAGGGAAGCAGAAGTTCGGAGATATATTTTGCATCCGTCGCTAGACGGTGTCATAACATCCTGACTGAATGAAATGTTTGGTTTAAAATCTCGGTTCAGTTTATGAGTTTGGCTTGCGGTACGCTTTTCTGTTCCAGGTTCGACATCTCCTGTTCGCCGATTGGCCGGTTTCCAACTTGCTGTTAAAGACAAAACAAACACTCACGGCACTAAACAATTGCTTTGTCTTATTTGTTTGTGTTTTGCTCTGCTTGGACGGTGTGGCGTTTTTGAGTTCGGCTTGTCGTTGAAGCACATTTGCTTACTTCTTGACTCGAGTTTGCCTAACGCTTTTGATTTGGATGTGCGCGAGAGTCGCAGGGTAGATTTTAAATTCCTGACAGAAAGAAACCTGCTACACAATACGTCAAAAAAAATGTAACAAAAATAAAATAAAATGAAATAATAATAATAATAATAATAATAATAATAATGTCTTTTTTTCTAAAATTAGTCAAAAATTTTTTCCTAAAATTATCCTGTTTATATTTTTTTTTGTTTATTTTACTGGATATAAAAAAATCCAGATTCAATTATTTTTTTAAATCTTATCTAAACATTGTCTATGAATCTCTACAAACTTTTTTTATACCACATTCTTAGCATCTAAGAGCTTAATAAATAAAATAAAAATAAATAAAAATAAAAAATTTAGTCTTAGCAGTAAACTGTAGTTTCAACTATGGCTCTAAAGATGTTTCCACTTTAATAAAATAAAAGGAAGTGAATATTACACTGATTTAGAACAATCGGGGAAGGCTTTTTTATTTACTTTTCAGTTATCTATCCCTGTCCAGTTAGCGGTGCTAGTTATTTTGGCCTACTGAAAAAATGCTCCATTTCTAATCGACTCAGTTAATGAGGGATAGTAATAAAAAAGCAGGCTGATTATCCTGTGGTGTCACTTTTAATGCTTTTACATCTTGTTTTTAATATAAACACCAGACCGTAGACCAGGCTGTAACGTAAGTGATATTAAAAAAGTTATTTTTTAAACACGGGACTATTTAGAGCTGATATGACATGTCCAGGAACACAACACAAAAATACTTGATCTCCTGAAACATAAGTGGAAATGTAGTTTTATTTAGTCTGCTTTCTGACCTTGCCTGGCTTTCTGCCTGCAAAACTCGCATTGCGTAATCAACCAGTTTAACAAAAACAAAGTAAACAGTCAGTGTAACTATCAAGACCTTTGTTTAAACCCTACACATCACACATTAACTGGCACACTCACACTATACCCTCTGCTTAACCCTTTTTACCAGAACACTGGACTGAAGAAATTGTTTTATCTACATGAGTCTGATCTAAAATGAGTCGGTTAGCTTTCAGTGTGTTTTAGACGTGTGCTTTTCTCTCTGTTGGATAACCTTACACAGAATTTTAGTGGTTGAAGATCAAATTTGAGCTGCTTTTTAGATGAACAAGCACTTGGGGCATCTCAGAGAGCAGAACTGGGTTTGATATCAACATTTACTCCAAACAACTGTGCGGAAAAAATGAACAGTCTATGAATATATCGCCCCTAATAGTCTAGATAAAAACAGAAATCCTGAGTGGCTACTTTCACAGTTATATACGTCTAAACTCTTTTCTGTTCTGACACCGAGGTGGTGGAATGAACTATCCCTAGACTTCCGAACAGCCGATCTTCAGTTGGCCGACGTTGGGTGAAGACCTACGTCTTCCTGAAACACCAGTTCTTTTTTCCCTGTTTGTTTTATGTATTGAAGGAAGTATTAAAAAAATCCATGAGCTAGTGAACCAGCGTTAATGTATTCATTGTACGTTGCTCTGGATAAGAACGTCTGCCAGAAATGTAAATGTAAATATGACATGACAAAGGCATTCGATGCTGAACATGGTCACGACCAAACAGGCGAAAAAGAGTTAACATAAAGAATTTTACCAGAGAAGACAGAAGTGAGCAGAAATGAATCAGCGGTTATTTTGCCATCGACGCTACAGAGATCTGACGTGTTGAAATGTCGTGACTTTTACCTCAGGTGATGAAACAGACTGATGGGGATGATGCTGATCATCAAAGTGAGAACTCATTTCTCATTGGAAACGTGTGCAGATTTTGACACTGATGTTTTCAGCAGGACTCGACTAATCACGGCGGTGGTGATGGTGGAAAACCTTTGCGCTGTATTTACATAATATCCATAATGTCATCATGAGCCGAGTGCGAGTTCACAGTTCTGACCGATCCGCTGAAAAATTATCTCAATCATTTGCGCTGAATTGAACTGTACGACCTACGCTCTTTACTGTACCTGCTGCTAATTTTGCTTTAATTGACTTTTTAATTAGACTTTTTTTTAAAAGTATCGTTCCTGGTTAACCTGGTGGAGCCGTTACTCGAGCAAGCGGTCTGCTTTGACGTTTGACTGATCAGATTAATTAAAGTAGTTTAATGACAGATTAACAATTTCCACATCAAGTGAATCACAGACTGGATGCAGGTTTGTATTATTCGGTTTGTTTGCCCGTGTTGCACGGCGCGAGTGTACGCGTGAGCAACAGGTGGCACTTTCATTGCCGCGCCTGCTGCCTGATTTGCCGAGTGTGTGTATGCAGTGAAGGCTGATTATCCTCCTCTCAGAGTGGGCTTGTCTTCGCCTTGCTCATTAAAACAGGCCTGTGAGTAATCTACTTAAAGCTGTCAGGCATCAGCGCCGGCTTTCTGTGAAGAGCTAAAGCAAGGCAAGGAGAAATAAAAGCAACAGATTGCAGCAGATTGCACATTATTTTGTTTCTGCTCGGAAAAAACGGGACCTTTTAAGGAGCTGGAAAAGGAAAAAAACCCTAAAAGGAGGTGAAAGTGTGCAGGCAGGAAATGAGAACGCACAACAATGTATGGCGTGATGGTGTGAAACCTGGCAGTAGAGCAAATAATCGCTTTCTGTTGCCTGCTTATTAGGCGCCACCTCTCTAGTTATATTAAAATGGTGTATACTGGAGAAACAACAACAACAACATCCACACAGATGCTGGTTTATTACATGCCATGGAGGTGTACCTAATAAACTGGCAGTGTACATATACTAAATATTGATGCGCTGCCTCATTGATTTCTGTATACTGAATATTACATGGCGTCTACATGTGGAGTCTGCACTTCATTCCATTCTTTTTTTTTTCTTCGAAAATCGTATCACACACCGTGGCGTCCGGTAAATCACCTTCTTGGCCGTTTTTTATTTTTTTTCTCACGGAAATACGAAGCTAGCGTGCATGGGTGATAATGCGCATATTAAACATTAGGGATTGAAGCGAGGAGGGACGGGTTTTTATCCCCGGCACAGGCTCAATTTACCGAGCGATCAGGGATTAATGTCGTCCTCTGTCTATAAATCAGCATTTCTATCAGGCCCCAGACCTCCTCAGCATGCTAATGGACAGCTATGAGAGCAGCTCCAGTGCCGAGAGGAACGAGTCCGCTGCAGTAATTAGAACCGTTTCCCCCACAGGTCAGAGAGAGAGAGAGAGAGAGAGAGAGTGAGAGAGAGAGAGGGAGAGAGAGAGAGTGATTTGTGAGACTGGGACAGGGAGTGTATTAAGTAAATAGCGGTGTGGGATTAGTTAAGTAGCAGGCGCTACAGACAGTGACGGATCCAAACCAATAATCGACAGGGTTCAGGTCCAGTATCACCAGTACAGAGCTCGGAAGCTGACAATCTGAATATGAATTTGGTACAAATTTTAATTCTGTACACATCATATTAAATACAGTTCTTTATTTCTGCAATGTATTTAATCAATTTATTTTTAAATCATTAAAACTGTTAAAAAAAATTGAAGGTTATACTTTTAAACATTTTTAAATATTTAAAAGCTTAAAAATGTAGCAATTTTATAAATCCAAAATTTCAAAAATCAAACAAATGTGAAATTGAAAATTTCTGAAAGGTTTCATTTATATTTATTTTTTTATCACATTTATTGATTATTTTATTATATATAATATTGTAATGATTCAACAATGAAATGTTTTTAAAATTTACTTAAATAGTTAGTTTTACCTACATATAATTTTAAATTCCAGTTTTAGAGCCTCAAAATACAAATCTCCAAAATCCAGATCCCCAAAATGCAGATTTTATGTAAATCAGCTTAAAGGCAAAGCACAAGGAAAAGTAGACGATTTCAGAGTGATCGCTCTCAGAGTCTAGCCAGTCTGTGACACTAAGCAGAGTTAACTGGAGTCCAAATAATTGATATGTTATAAAGGTGTTTAACGTTTTATGTTCTATTGATTGTAGCCTAGCTAAGTAGAACCGTACCTAAACAGTTACTCGATACAGAGAGTTTTAGAGCAAAAGAAAAAGAGAAAGTTCAAAAGAAATACCGGAAAACAAAATGTTAATATTATTAATATTATATAATAATATTATATAGTTCAAATAAATGAAATTCATATTCACAAACTTTTTCCAGCTTCCAAACATTTCAGTTTATAAGAGTAGAACAAAATATCGCCATAAAGCGATAGAAGCATAAATCTTCTGTATTTATTTGTATGCAAATTAGGCTTCATTTACATAACTGAGTCAATTTCATACTAAATAAAAACAAAATGATCTAGTCTTTTGACATGATTTGCATTAAAAGTTCAATGTTGTGACAATGATTTAAAAAAATAATAATGAAGTGAAATAGTTCTTGTTCAAAACAGAACATTTTGTTGGAAAATAATTCTATAAATAAATAAATAAATAAATAATAAAGTCATTTTCTTTACTATAAAACACCAAAGAAAATTATTCTGTATAAAATTTAAAACCTAAACAACATAAAACAAAAATGATCAACAATTCCTCTGAAATATCCTTCATACCGCTTATTCCAGATTTTTTTTGGAGCATTGTCACAACAAAACATACTGATTTTTGTTTCTGTTTAAATGTATATAAACTGATAGTGAAGAAATATATATATTATAGAGGTTTAATGTGTGTTTATTGTATAAATGCGGTTTAAAGAGCATATACATATACGAATTTGACGTATTTTTCAGGAAACAGACTTTTAAAAGATATATGATGTGACGTGATCAGAATTGGGGGCGGAGCTGGAAGATAATGGCATGGAAGTGAGAGGAAATTAAGTAAGGAATTAAATCAAATGAAGACTTATTTTTTTTTATCTTATCTTTATTATCTAATCTTATCTATATTTTTTTCTGGTCAATTTTTTTTTCTCTAAATTGATTTTTTTTTGTTAACTCTCCAATTAAGAATAACACCTTACACTATACATGTTTTAACCGTTTATTTAAGTATACCTTTTATTCATATATTTATTTATTAATTTTACAGCTATATGAATTTTTCCAACATAACAAATGCCCTGTAGGGAAGCTCTGACCATCTACAATAGAAAGGGGCCTTATCCTTTGACAATCACAAAAAAATATTTATATATACATTATATATATATATATATATATATATATATATATATATATATATATATATATGTATATATATATATATATATATATATATATATATATATATATATATATATATATAGATATATATATAGATATATATATATATATATAGATATATAGATATATATATAAATGAAGTATAGTATCATGGCACATGCACTCGATTACTTTGAGATGTCTTTTTACCCCTAGTTACCCCTAGGGACAAAACAAAAATTGGAAAAATAAAACCTGGAGGAAAAAAAGGAAAAAATTACCACACCTACACAGATCCCAGAATTCTGGCTACAGTGATTCAAATTCCCTGGAGCACGAGCAAAAAAAAATAAAAAATTCTAAACACATCACCTCAAGACTGCATGCCTCCAGCACAGTGCAGGTAGAATCAATCCTCAATTTATCCACTTATACTGAATTACTGGAATAATTACATTTCCCAACATCATATTTCATATCCACTGGAGAAGAAGAAGAAGAACTTGAGGTAGAGAGGGAGAAATTTCCTCTACAGTCCCATACCATTATGTGAATAATGGCCCTGGAGAGGCAGTCCGAGAGCTCCTGCTGGAGTGATCGGATTCCTCTCTAGTAATGAAAGAGTCAACGGCGTTAATGTCTCTGAAATTACACTCAGAAAATGGCTATTTAAATGTAGCACTTGGCCACAATAAAAACGAGCTTCTTTCTCCATTAGCTCGGCTGTATCCTGCATCAAGCAACGATTACACACTCCTGATTTCATTAGAGTTCAGCCAACGTACAATTACACACCGGCTAGATGTGATTGACTGAAGCCAATAGTGATTGGGAACGTTCAGGCCAGGATCTGGGAGATGAGCTATTGCAGGGAAATTACTTGCACATTATGAGTTCATACTCTGAAAAAGCCTTCCAGAAGAGACTTCATGGTTATATTTATGGCGTTTGGCAGATGCCTTAATCCAGATCGACTTACATTTATCTCATTTATACAACTGGGGCCTTGCTCAAGGGCCCAGCAGGGGCTGCTTGGTGGTGCTGGGATTCAAACCACAGAGCCTTAAACACTGAGCTAAAACACATCGCTCAGAGCTGTTTCTGATACACAAAAATTCCTAAATATGGAATAAGAAGCCAGCCTCCTGGTGTCCAGCGGCAGGATCCAGTGCTCTCGTTGCCATGGCACAGGTTCGATTCCCGGGCAGGGTGCTAATCTAGCCACTGAAGAGTTAACTCTCAGTGCTAGTACCATCCGACATAAAACCTACGCCGAATTAAAACATGTGGACCAAACGGAAAGAAGTCATCTTTATTTACTCTTTGTATATAATTTGTTAGATAGTTAATTAAGTCTTAATTATGTCAACTGACCAATCAGAAGTCATAATTTCCGGAGTTTCCCAGACTGTTTCACAAGCTTTTCACACACTGTTAGAATAAATAATGGATAAAGAGCAATGGTTTGATTCTTCTATTTGGAACCGAACACTTCGCCTCATTGACACAACTGAAACACTTCTCTGTTAATAAGACACCTAACAAGCTAATCCAACTCTGATTCATCTATATCTACATCATTTATTATTTTTAAACAAATATCTAGACTGAGATTTTCTACAAAGTTTCAGGCTCAGGATGCAGTATAAATAAAGAAACCTACATTATTGTGTCCTACATTTCAGGAAAAACATTTATTTTGAACAAACACTCATCAAGTATCCAGTACCCAAGATTAGTGATGTGTTTCTAAAGCGGCACAAGAAACACTGAATACATTACAGCGTAACCCAGAGGAACACTTTTAAATGGGACATTAGCTGCATGACATTTGTTCGATTCACTGACGCTGAAATTCGCTGTGCAATCACTACTATTCGACCGAGCCCTGCAGCCACCCCACGGAGAGACACACGTGGACGTTGAGACGAAGTGGGCTGGTAATGAATTATCATATTCTTTCGCCTCATTCATCAGATCTATAGCAGCATTTTACAGAGATCGAAACCTCAAAAAAAATCTATCCCAATGTATTCGATATACTAATAGTCTTAATGTGTTCTGAGCATGCTTGAATATATACATATATATATATATATATATATACACTATATTGCCAAAAGTATTCGCTCACCCATCCAAATAATCAGAATCAGGTGTTCCAATCACTTCCATGGCCACAGGTGTATAAAATCAAGCACCTAGGCATGCAGACTGTTTTTACAAACATTTGTGAAAGAATGGGTCGCTCTCAGGAGCTCAGTGAATTCCAGCATGGAACTGTGATAGGATGCCACCTGTGCAACAAATCCAGTCGTGAAATTTCCTCGCTCCTAAATATTCCACAGTCAACTGTCAGCTGTATTATAAGAACGTGGAAGTGTTTGGGAACGACAGCAACTCAGCCACGAAGTGGTAGGCCACGTAAACTGACGGAGCGGGGTCAGCGGATGCTGAGGCGCATAGTGCGAAGAGGTCGCCAACTTTCTGCAGAGTCAATCGCTACAGACCTCCAAACTTCATGTGGCCTTCAGATTAGCTCAAGAACAGTGCGCAGAGAGCTTCATGGAATGGGTTTCCATGGCCGAGCAGCTGCATCCAAGCCATACATCACCAAGTGCAATGCAAAGCGTCGGATGCAGTGGTGTAAAGCACGCCGCCACTGGACTCTAGAGCAGTGGAGACACGTTCTCTGGAGTGACGAATCGCGCTTCTCCATCTGGCAATCTGATGGACGAGTCTGGGTTTGGCGGTTGCCAGGAGAACGGTACTTGTCTGACTGCATTGTGCCAAGTGTAAAGTTTGGTGGAGGGGGGATTATGGTGTGGGGTTGTTTTTCAGGAGCTGGGCTTGGCCCCTTAGTTCCAGTGAAAGGAACTCTGAATGCTTCAGCATACCAAGACATTTTGGACAATTCCATGCTCCCAACTTTGTGGGAACAGTTCGGAGCTGGCCCCTTCCTCTTCCAACATGACTGTGCACCAGTGCACAAAGCAAGGTCCATAAAGACATGGATGACAGAGTCTGGTGTGGATGAACTTGACTGGCCTGCACAGAGTCCTGACCTCAACCTGATAGAACACCTTTGGGATGAATTAGAGCGGAGACTGAGAGCCAGGCCTTCTCGTCCAACATCAGTGTGTGACCTCACAAATGCGCTTCTGGAAGAATGGTCAAAAATTCCCATAAACACACTCCTAAACCTTGTGGACAGCCTTCCTAGAAGAGTTGAAGCTGTTATAGCTGCAAAGGGTGGACCGACGTCATATTGAACCCTATGGATTAGGAATGGGATGTCACTTAAGTTCATATGCGAGTCAAGGCAGGTGAGCGAATACTTTTGGCAATATAGTGTATATATATATATATATATACTTAATTTAAAAGAAAAAGCTAAGTCCAGTAAGAGAAGGATTATGGAGTGTTTTGTGGAGAAAGTATCAAAAAATCTGAATTCAGATAAGATTTTGCGGTTTACGGTGTAATCGGATTTTACATTCATTACCTTAACCACTACTCAAGGGTGCGCTTACTTTTTCACATTATTGTAAGTCCTTGTAACCTTGACGTGTATAAATTTGAGTGACTGACAGACACACAGTGTTTACACAGGTATGTATATACACAACAGGTATGTGAGCCCCATACCCAACAAAATGTGATGCATTGTGTATTCTGACACCTTTCTATCAGAACCAGCATTAACTTCTTCAGCAACAGTAGCTCGTCTGTTGGATCGGATCACACAGGTCAGCCTTCACTCCCCACGTGCATCAATGACCCTTGGCCACCCATGACCCTGTCACTGGTTCACCACTGTTCCTTCCTTGGACCACGTTTGATAGATACTGACCACTGCAGATCGGGAACACCCCACAAGAGCTGCAGTTTTGGAGATGCTCTGATCCAGTGGTCTAGCCATCACAATTTGGCCCTTTGTCAAACTCGCTCAAATCCTTACGCTTGTCCATTTTTCCTGCTTCTAACACATCAACTTTGAGGACAAAATGTTCACTTGCTGCCTAATATATCCCACCCACTAACAGGTGCCATGATGAGGAGATAATCAGTGTTAACACGTCAGGATTAAACGACTGCTGCATTCTGTTCTGCTGAAGCTAAATGCTGAAGCTGATTATACAATGATGTAATAATACATTTTTATCATACATCATCCGTTTTTATACATACATTTTGTTATTATGATGGATTTATAGCTACCTATGGCTACGCTGTGGAATGTTTTGCTATTATTGTGTATGTTTAAATAACTATAAACAAAACATCTATCTCTTTAGACAGATATTACATTTATATTTCTGCCATTTGATGAACATCCTTATCCAAAGTGACTTGCAATTAATCGCATTTTAGACAACTGAGGATTAAGGGCCTTGCTCACGGGCCCAGCAGAGGCAGCTTGATGCACCTGGGATTCAAACTGCAAACCTTCTGACCAGTAGTCTAACCCCTTAACCACTAAGCTAGTGCATCACTGATTTGAGACGATACTGTTAAAGACAGTGAAGACAATATTCTCAATTAAAACAATGTGTATATATGAAGAATGAACATAACGTCCATCCATCGTCTATACCCGCTTTATTCCTAATTAGGGTCACGGGGGTCTGTTGGAGGTTATCCCAGCACACATTGGGCGAAAGGCAGGGGTACACCCTGGACAGGTCGGCAGTCCATCACAGGGCCACATACAGACAGACAACCACACACACCCACTCCTATTTAGAATTACCTAATAACCTAATGTGGGAGGAAACCAGAGTACCCAGCACAGGGAGAACATGCAAACTCCACACAGAAAGGCCCCTGCTTGTTCGAACCCGGGATTCGAACCCAGGACCTTCTTGCTGTGAGGCAACAGTAACAAACAAGAAAAACAGGTAGGTTCGAGGCTCATTCCTAATTTGCATATTCATAAACTCTGGATTGCGATTCTAGATACATCTGTGCTTTTTTTTTTTGTTGTTTCCCTCTCATCTGCTGACTTTTATCATGTAACCTCCAAGCAATTGAAGAAGAAGAAAAAAAGGCTCAGTTTAAACAGGTTTGTTATTGAAGAAGAAGAAAAGACCAGACGAAGGAAAAGACGAGGTCGTGTTTGTGCAACAGCTGAGGAGACCCGGGATGATGCTTTACACCATTTGTTGTGCATAATAAGAGAATTCTGGGCTGCTTCGGAGTGATGACCCTGAAGCATTCGGAGAAAAAAAAAAATCACAGGCGCGAATCTCTTCCCATCTCATCCCTTCTGTTTTATAGTTTTTTAATATTTTAGAGGCAGCATCGTGCCAGGAAACCTTAACCTCACCCCAAACACCAGCTGGCTGTCTGACCCCCTAGTGGAAAAACAGGATTTTTAATTAAAACTTGTACCTTCACTACTTTTAATGGGAAAATGTTTATTATTTTTTTTATTTTTTAAATTCCATTTGAAACAGAGGATATGCTTCGAAGCAAGAGATGGAATTTTTGAATAAAAATTTTGTCACATGCTTTTTCCTGCTTGTCTATCTCTCTCTCTCTCTCTTTTCAAAATAAGTCCTGAGCGTGGAGATGAGCACTCCAGCGCCAGCAAATGCACTTTTACTTACTGGTGATTCAACACTACCCATCCATTTCCCCAAACATCGGAGCACCTTGAGTGTGTCCATCTGTGTGCACATATGGAAGTGCGCTATTCTGTCTCTCCTATTTTTTTTTTTTTTTTGATGCCAGCCACTTTACGTTTGATAGCTCGCCAGTTGACAGAGTGCTGTTGCGCTGAGGAATCCATAGAAAACGGAGGTGCGATTGAACAGGCCCGAGAACACGGAGGGGAAAAAATAAAAAATACATAAACAAGTACGACATTTAAATAGACATGAACATACATGAGTACACTCTGTTCACAGGCTATGAAGCAGGGTAGTGGCTTGGTAAATTGCTTTGGAAATGAGCTGCGCTTCATAGGCTGAGCTTTGTCGAGCCTCTAGCACTTTCCTCAAGCCACTGATGACTAGACAGCCACAAGAAGCTGTTAACATCCTGTGGAACTGTGCAGGGCATTAAAGGAAAAGGAAAAAAAAAAAACCAAAGTCACCACTTTTCCATTACAGGTTTGGGTTAAAGTGAGCCGGAACAATCTGGAACAGGATTCCAGCACCCCAAAAGAAATTGCAGGGGTAAAAACTTGAGGATTTTTTTGGAGGGGGGGGGGGGTTGTACCTGTAGAGTGACCGACAGCAGGAAGCTCTAGATTGTGTGTGTATGCTTGGGGATGGGGGGGCTTTACATCATGGTTTTATATCTCGGTCCATTGATAAGGCACAAGTGACCTTTTTGATCTTGTACAGACATTTGGCTGGAAAACTTGTGTTGTTGTTGTCAGGTTGTCTGTTCATCCATCCCTCTGAGAATTTTTGTACAATAATGGATTTTTGAATGTTCACAGGATTCTTAAGGCAGATGTAACCAACAGATTTGATTCGATTCTTCAAGGTCACATCAAGGTCGAATGTCTGAAATTTTTTTTATTCAGTAAAAAAAATTCCTTTCTGTCTAAAGTATATTTTATTTCAAGGGCATTTTATGGTTGAGGCGCTTCTATTGAGTCTAAGTGAGATACATTAAAATCTAGTACTAGGCATCAGCAGTCCATCCAACCAATTGAGGAAAGGGGAAATGGGGAAACTCTTTCCTCATCCTGGGGCGTGTCTATTTCCTCATCCAGGGGCATGTCTATTTCCCCATCCAGGGGGCATGTCTATTTCCTCATCCAGGGGTGTGTCTATTTCCTCATCCAGGGGTGTGTCTATTTACTCATCCAAGGGGGCGTGTCTATTTCTCCATCCAGGGGCATTTCTATTTCCCTATCCAGGAGCATGTCTATTTACTCATCCAAGGGGGCGTGTCTATTTCCCCATCCAGTGGCACGTCTATTTCCTCATCCAGGGGCGTGTCTATTTCTCCATCCAGGGGCATGCCTATTTCCCCATCCAAGGGGCCGTGTCTATTTCCCCATCCAGGGGCATTTCTATTTCCCTATCCAGGAGCATGTCTATTTACTCATCCAAGGGGGCGTGTCTATTTCCCCATCCAGTGGCACGTCTATTTCCTCATCCAGGGGCGTGTCTATTTCCCCATCCAGGAGCATGTCTATTTCCCCATCCAGGGGCATGTCTATTTCCCCATCCAGGGGCATGTCTATTTCCTCATCCAGGAGCATGTCTATTTACTCATCTAAGGGGGCATGTCTATTTCTGCATTCCAGGGGCGTGTCTATTTCCATATCCAGAGGCATGTCTATTTCCCCATCCAGGATCATGTCTATTTGCTCATCCAGGGGCACGTCTATTTCCTCATCCAGGGGTGTGTCTATTTACTCATCCAAGTGGGCATGTCTATTTCTCAATCCAGGGGCATGTCTGTTTCCTCATCCAAGTGGGCATGTCTATTTCCTCATCCAAGTGGGCATGTCTATTTCTCAATCCAGGGGCATGTCTGTTTCCTCATCCAAGTGGGCATGTCTATTTACTCATCCAAGTGGGCATGTCTATTTCTCAATCCAGGGGCATGTCTGTTTCCTCATCCAAGTGGGCATGTCTATTTCCTCATCCAGGGGCATGTCTATTTCCTCATCCAGGGGCATGTCTATTTCCTCATCCATGGGGCATGTCTATTTCCTTATCCAGGGGCATGTCTATTTCCTCATCCAGGGGCATGTCTATTTCCTCATCCATGGGGCATGTCTATTTCCTTATCCAGGGGCATGTCTATTTCCTCATCCAGGGGCATGTCTATTTCCTCATCCAGGGGCATGTCTATTTCCTCATCCAGGGGCATGTCTATTTCCTCATCCAGGGGCATGTCTATTTCCCCATCCAGAAGCATGTCTATTTACTTATCAAAGGGGGCGTCTCTATTTCCCCATCCAGGGACGTGTCTATCTCCTCATTCAGGGGTGTGTCTATTTCCCCATCAGCTCAGAAATCTTTCCACAGCATTACGCTAGCATTCAGACTTCAAAGCCTTAGAGTGGATTCTGCATTTGTTTTTTGGGGGGCGGAGCAAACTCTGTATGGAGTTACTGTATTTGCCTTTATTTTAAATTTCAAAACAAGCTCCAGCAAACCCCTGTCAAAATAGTTGACCACACCTTTAATAAGGTACCAGCAGTTTGTTTAAAAGTTTCAACAGGGAATAACTGATGTGATGCATGCAGAGTAAACACACAAATGAACAACGAGCTAAAAGATTCGCCGTCATTAACCAATAAAAACACTGACAGATCTCGCTCTGTGCTGGTGAAGAAAATGGAAGTGATGTCATGGTATAATATTTGTGAGGCAGTTTTTGTGAGATATGGCTATATTCTGGATAAGAGGCTGGTTTGTTGAGACCAAAATTGTTTTCTTTTCATTATTGACCAAAATTATTGTTGTCATTGTTGAATTGCATAATCTTGACATTCAGAAAACATGAATTCTATTTCAGCATCATTGAGCACGCTCATTAAAAGTAAGTGAGTGCACAGCAGAAAACTGCAAGTGAGAGCACCAGTTGTGTGAGTGCTGAGTGCTAAAGGAATGAGGTTCCTTTCACTTTTGTGTTCAAAAAACTATCGCATGTGAAAGCAGCAGTTGTGCGAGTGCTGAGCACTGATATTCTTTTCTGCAGAAAACTGCTGCATGTGAGAGCACCAGTTGTGCTAGGGCTGAGTGCTAAAGCACTGAGGTTCCTTTCAATTTTGTGCTCAGAAAACTATCGCATATGAAAGCAGCAGTTGTGCGAGTGCTGATCGATGAGGCACTGAGATTTCTTTCAATTTTGTGCGCAGAATACTGTTGCATGTGAAAGCAGCAGTTTTGTGAGAGCTGAGCACTGAGACAATGAGCTTCCTTTCACTTTTGTGTGCCAAAAACAGTTGCATGTGAGCGCTCCAGTTGTGCGAGTGCTGAGCACTGAGCACTGAAACACTGAATTACTTTCAATTTTGTGTTCAGAAAACTATCGCATGTAAGAGCAGCATTTGTGTGAGCACTAAGATTCTTTTCTGCTGAAAACTGTTGCATGTGAGAGCTCCAGTTGTGCGAGTCCTGAGCGCTGAGGCACTGAGCTTCCTTTCACTTTTGTTCGCCAAAAAACTGTCGCATGTGAGAGCACCAGACTTTTCTTCGCTACACTCACGCATTTTTATTGACCATGCTCGATGATACTACAATAGAATTTGTTTTCTGAAAATGCAGAGATGTCTATGTTTATTTAAACAACAACAACAACAATTTTGGTTCAAATGAAAAGAAAACAATTTGGGTCCAAGCCACTCAGGTGCCTTTCACTTTTCTGCCCCAGAACTTGTGAAATGCTGGATGCGAAGGTAAGATGTATTTTCACACGGCGATGATTGGTTCAATCTCAAACATCCGTTTCATTCAAAATAAAATTTTTAGACATGTCTAGTTTAATGTATTCTGGTCATTAATACCGATCTTTAATAATAGCTTTAATTGAAAAATAAACAACACATTTCATTGTTACTCCAATTTGTGTCGGCAAAATAAAGGTTAAATAGAAAATGAAACAAAAAATGTTCCAAAAAAATGTAGAAAAAAAATAAAAATGATAAAAGACTCCTGTTATGAAATATTCAGGCTTTTCATTATTCATCTTAAAAAGGAGAAAATCAATGTCCTTTTCTGTAGTCGTTTTGAACCTGGAGGCTACAAGGGCTTGATAATTGATTGTGCACTTTTATTAATTTAGACTTTGTTCCTCAAAGGCAAAGCTCCATGCCTGTGAAGATGAGGCCCGTCTATTAAACAGGATATTTAATGAGGCTTCTCAGGAAGTGTGAAACTACCAATCGGGAAACAGCGCACTCGTGCTACTTGTACTAGCTACGCTTACTGAAAAACTAGATTACAACAGTCGAATGTTTTGAGGTTGTTTTTTTTACTTTACAGGGGCAATGGTGGCTCAAACCGTTAAGGCTTGGGATTATTGATCGGAATATTCGGGTTCAAGACCCAGTGCTGCCACTGTTGGGCCCCTGAGCAAGGCTCTTTAACCCTCACTTCTCCAGGGGTGCTGCATCATGGCTGACCCTGTGCTCTGACCCCAAATTTAGGATATGTGAAGAAACTGTTCTGTACTGTACAAATAAAGGCTTCTTCTACATGTTCCTGTACATTTAGTTGTTTTTGTATTAAATGTGTAGATTTGTGAATGAACACAGGAAGCACGTTTTCCTGGTCAGGGTCATGGTGAATGCGGGACATATCCCAGGAACGCCATCACGAATGGAATGCCGGTCCCTGACACTGAGACTAGGGATTCCAAACTGTAGGATTCAGCAAAATGTTTGAGAAACCTTTGAATGTTTAACATCATAACAAGATCTCCAGCATTCAGTGTTGAACATTTTTGCTCAAACTGTCTTTTCATGGCTAACGTGGCTGTGGAAAAAAAAAAAAAAAAAAAAATTCTAAAAGGAGCTTCTATAAAGGCATCTGATTAGCATTAAATTCAGGATTACATAATAAACAAACAAACAAATAAATAAACAAACAAACAAAAATTCTAAAAAAAAAATATTATAGAGGCATCAGATGAGCATTAAATTCAGACTTACATAATACACAAATAATGTTGATTATTTTACTAGCTTTCTTGGTAGATCTGGACATTTTTGCTCAAATTGTCTTTTCATGGCTAACACACTGCTCTGGAAAAAAAAAATTAAACTTAAAATAAAAAAGGGAAAATTCTAAAAAAAAAAATCTAAAAAAGTCGATATAAAAAGTTGCTTCTTTATAGATGCATTGGAGTTACATAATAAACTAATAATGTTGATAGGTACTATTCTACTCTTGGTAGAATAGTAGCTGTGGAAAAAAATAAAATTAAAAAACATTCTAAGAATTTTAAAATTCTAAAAGTAAAATTCTAAAAGTAGAAATTCAGAGTTACATAATACACTAATAATGTTGATTATTTTTGCTAGCTTTCTTTGTAGAATAGCAGCTGTGGGAAAAAAAATAAAAAAATAATTCAAAAAAAAGAGTTTAAATTCTGAAAATAATGCTAAGAATTTTAAAATTCTAAAAGTAAAATTCTAAAAGTAGAAATTCAGAGTTACACAATAAAGAAATAATGTTGATTATTTTGCTAGCTTTCTTGGTAGATGTTGGCATTTTCTGCTCAAAAATCTTAAAAATTCCAAAATTATTTTTTTTAAAAAGTAGCTTCTTTATAGAGGCATCAGAGTAGCATAAAACTCAGGACCCTAGAATGACCACATGTTTACTTAAAATTTTGAAATTGAAATTGTCTTAACAACAACAAAAGCTAAAAACATTTACATTTGACATTCAGACGTTTTATTCAGAATTTTCCAAAACTTAAAAAGTAAAGTCAACTGAGTAAAATCAACTCATTACAAATTTCCAGTGTGTGTGTGTGTGTGTGTGTGTGTGTGTGTGTGTGTGCTACTAGGGATTTGCTTCCTGCATTTGTATCAGCTACTTTACTCTTGAACTCTGCAAATGGTGCAATCGGGTCTGTGTGTGTGTTCAATCATTACTGTATAATTTGCTGTTAATTGCCTATTAGGGTTAGTCTAAAAATGCCAAATGAGCTGCCAGCTCCGGCAACTGTTTTACCAAGTAATGATTTATACCTGATTCATAATAGAAAACCTTCATTCGATCAGTGAAAGAAATTCCCGCTGTATTCATTTGCCTAGACTGCTGAAAAAAGTGACATTTATAAATCTTTGTTATATTCCAAACAGGTTTAAAGCGACTCCATGACAATATCCGGCACACCACGTATGCGATAGATAAGCGCACATGAAATACAATAAAATACATGCTAAATATAAAAAATACTCTACCCCGACCCTCTAGTTTGTATGCAGCAGCTGCCTGGAAGTAGTTTCCCAAAGTCTATATCAGTTAATCCTTTAATGTGCCCAGCTTAGGGACTGGCTGTCAGTATCTGCGATGCAAGGACTACGTGAGGACGTAGCGTATCGCCACGTTCTTGTTCCTCTGCAGAAGTCTGTGCACATGTCGCCTGTGCGCGTGGTAATTTGCTGTAAGCTGTCGTGTTAATAGGGTGGTAATGGGAGCTTCCCAGGTGAGCCTGTGATGACAGCTTGCATATGGTTTGTGCTGATGACACACAGCGCACTGGAGAGGAAAAGCTCACCGGCTCAAAAGTTGAGCAGGGATTACGGCCACAAATATTTCATGCTGAACAGCCGAAGCGATTTTGCACGGCTTCTTTTCCTGAGACGTTTAATTAAAACAATATGCATTTCTTTTATAATGATTCAAACGTAAAGCTAGTTGTATGTTATATTACCCTGTTGTTCTTTCGGCTGCTCCCTGTTCGGGGTCGCCACAGGGGATTATTTGGCCGCATGTTGGCACAGGATCTTATACCGGATGCCCTTCCTGACTCAACACTCCCATTTTATCCAGGCTTGGGACTGGCACCGAATTGGGTGAGCTCCCTGCCTGGGAATTGAACCCAGGCCACAGGAATGTGATCATGGGATCCTGCCGCTTGACCACCAGGAGGCTCATATGTTATATTATGCTAGTTGTATATATAGTTGTGCATGGGATATACACCGATCAGGCTTAACATCATGAGCACTTACAGGTGAAGTGAATAACACTGATGATCTCCTCATCATGGCACCTGTTAGTGGGTGGGATATATTAGGCAGCAAGTGAACATCTTGTCCTCAAAGTTGATGTTAGAAGCAGGAAAAATGGACAAGCGTAAGGATTTGAGCGAGTTTGATGAAGGGCCAAATTGTGATGGCTAGACCACTGGATCAGAGCATCTCCAAATCTGCAGCTCTTGTGGGGTGTTCCCGGTCTGCAGTGGTCAGTATCTGTCAGAAGTGGTCCAAGGAAGGAACAGTGGTGAACCGGCGACAGGGTCATGGGCGGCCAAGGCTCATTGATGCACGTGGGGATCAAAGGCTGGTCCATGTGATCCAACAGACGAGCTACTGTTGCTCACAACGCTGAAGAAGTTCTGATAGAAAGGGGTCAGAATACACAGTGCGTGACAGGTCAGGGCTGTTTTGGTAGTAAAAGGGAGACCAACACAATATTAGACAGGTGGTCATAATGTTATGCCTGATCGGTGTAGTAGTTCTGCAGTTGCACCACATTAAGCACAGTTAAGGCCATTTTAAAGCAGTATCTGGTAAAATAAATAAATTAATACATTAATTAATGACTAATACAAGTAAAGCTACGTTCACATTTATATATATACTGTGATGTTTTTATAGCTCCAAGTCTCTTGTCTCTGTACCGTGAAGTCACAGGTAGTGGAAGATGTCTTCTACTGGTTGCCATAGTAATAGCGTTCATCAGTGGGTGGAGCAACATGCGTTCCAAATCAATTATCGAAATATCTGAATGATATCGTACGAGACGAAGGAGCATTATCATGTGCTCTACTTTCTTCTCTCCCATCGGCTGCATCAAGCGGCTCCATATTTGAAACTCGCTGATTAGGACACGCCCACATCTACCTCTTGCTATCGCCTGAAGTCACCAGCTCTCATTGAATCTCTGGTCGTTGTATTTTCTGTACATAGCACAACAGGCGAAAATATGTAGAACATCCCCCCCCACAAAAAGAAAGGTTTATTTTCAGCGCCAGTGTGTGAGGAAACCACAGCTGTCTTCTGGTCCAGAGTGCTTGTTTGTGTTTAGGGTCTCCTGTCAGTCATTTCACAATCACTACCCAACGCTCCTTCACTCCACCTACAGCTCTTCCCTCTTATCTCTTGTTTCCATGGACTCCTGCAACACCGTGGAAGAAATCGCATATCGCAGACACAACTTTACATGATTCTGGGAAGGAGAGACGAGTCTGGGAAAAAAAAAAAAGCAGCAGAAACCTAGCACACAGAGTGATAGTGTCACTCAAACTAGCTAAAGCATGACACAAAGCAGCGTGTGCAAACAGCAGCGCACTCGATCATGCATGAGCGATACAAACCAAAGCACAGCCTCCTCTCTTCTTTACACTCTCTGGATATATTACTATGATTATTTGTGATGATTTATTTCAACTGTGTATTTTTGATTTTTTTTTAAAATTATTATTATTATTATTTTTAAGAATGAGCAACTTCATACAAATAAACAAATCGATACAAATTAGTGAAATAAATATTTTTAAATCATTTTAGAAAATCTATTAAGGTAAGAAACATAAAAAGAAAATACACAGAATGCTTCTGTTTAATTCCTCGACTAAAAAACCTTCTTAAATTAAATTTCCTGGAAGGATCTGAATCGTTTTTTGAAGTGCTAAAAAATGTGTAACAATTTCTGAGGTACATTTTTGCCGGTTTTGTTTTTACTTAAAGATGTCTAAAGGATCTAATAGAGTTAATGATAATGAAAGAAATCCACTTCTTCTTCTTCTTCTTCTTCTTTCGGCTTTTCCCTTCAGGGGTCGCCACAGCGAATCATCTCTCTCCACCTATCCCTATCTTCTGCATCCTCAACAGTTACACCCACTAGCTTCATATCCTCATTTATTACATCCATGTACCTCCTCTTTGGCCTTCCTCTTTGCCTCCTGCCTGGCAGCTCCATGTCCAACATTCTCCTACCAATATCCTCACTGTCCCTCCTCTGAACATGTCCAAACCATCTTAATCTGGCCTCCCTAACTTTGTCCGCCAAACGTCCAACATGAGCTGTCCCTCTGATGTACTCATTCCTAATCCTGTCCAACCGTGTCGCTCCCAAAGAGAACCTCAACATCTTCAGCTCTGCTACCTCCAGCTCTGACTCCTGGCCGGTTTCATCACTATCTTTTAAAATAAAAGAAATCCACTAACAACACAAATTCAAGTTTCTTGTGAAGAAAATCCTTCATCAGATTATTGGTTGTTGTTGTTATAAAGTAGAGTAACAAGATGTTTCATGCTAAATTAATTAAATTAAATTAGAGGGGAAAAAAGACAAACATTTTTCAAAAAAATTTTATTTGTTAATTTGTTAAATCTTCAATTCTTAATTTGATATTCTATTCTAAATTCAAAAATTCTACATTTTCAATTAACCAGAAAATTCTAATAATAATAATAAATTTATAAAGGCTACAATCTTTTATATTAATATAAATACTACAGCACTTATTTTTTCCTTGCTTCTTATTAATTTGTCATTATTATTGAATTATTTATTGCAGTCTAAGGAGGAGTGGCCAGGTTTCTGTTTCACTATAAGTGATATATTTTATATAACTGTGTATATGACAAATAAAATCTTGAATCCTCAATGTGGAAATAATACAACTAGAACCAAAATATTTTAGACAATTTCATATTCAAAAATTCATCTGCATTAATCGACAAATATCAACAAATATCTGATTACTTGGCTTTGGTTACTGAGTGAAATTTGTAAAAAAAAAGAAAAAAAAAGAAAATTAATACTTGCTCTAATTCATAGACTCTTTGTCGATTAATTCACATGAACAGTTGACTGTTGGAGCTGTAGTGTTTATGTTATTATTATCATTATTATTATTAAAGAAATTATTAAATTCAAAAGCTTGTACTACTTATTGATGACAAACCTGACTGATTTGTTACGCGGCTCTTTCTGTTCTTTCTACGACTTTTTATCGTACACTCTTCCTTCTTTTTTATGAAATCTGATCTCTAGTCCAATTGAAAAGGCCTTGAAGGCCTTTGTTCGGTTAAACTTATCAAGTTTCTTCCTTTTATACATTTCAGAATGGCAGTGAAAGCCATGATGGGGTCTGATTATTAGTGTTTCTTTCCTAAGTAATTGATTAATAATAATAAGCACCTAATAATAAGTGATTGTTGGCTGATTCCCACACACCGGTGAGGTTTACGCTGTCCGAGGAGCGTGAAGACTCACGTGAAGACACCCGGCTAAGTGTAACGGTGTGAATTGCTGCTTATGATATCCACCGCTTTCCTCATGTATGAGCTCACAGATGCCCATGGCTGGCGAATGTCGCTGTGATTGATGGGGGGATAGCAGAAAGAGAAAGAGAGAGAGAGAGAGTACACCGTCCCTCCTTCCACCCTGACAGCACGGCCAGTTTTGCTCTCTCGGACCCCGTGGCCGAGGTGGTAAGCATCGCCAGGATCCGAACTCACGATCTCTGACCAAACGTATTATTATTCAATATTTGAGAAAATCATATGATTTATGCAAAGGTAAAGAAAGTTCTAAATGATACATCGGCCCAGTAAATATTAATAATAATAATGATAATATTAAATGGGTGTATAGTGTAAAGCTCTTGTGCACAAAGATGAATAGAAGTGAGCCACTGAGCTGCAGATTGGGAGGAATTCGTCTCAACCCCTCCTTCCCGTCTTTCCCAGCAAAAGAACAAGCCCCGAATCGATCCGAGGTGAAGACTTTAGTATATGAGCCAAGTGAGATAACGCCCTTAGTCTTGCAGCACTTCTATACGTGTCTCATCATCTGCTTAAACAGCTCTGCATTCAGACAGGATCATTTCTACTGGTAATGTGAAAAAATAAATAAAAAAATAAAAATGTCAATTAAAAAACAAAAAATTAAAATTTTTAATCTGTGATTGTGTGTCTTTTTTTTTTGCTAAGCACTTAACGAGTGACACTAATCTTCCTGTCTGATAAGCAGCACTTAATATCTGACTGAAATTTTGTGAGAATAAAAAAATAAATAAATAATGACAGAAAATGCACAGAGAAATCATCTGAAAAGCTGCAGCAGCACCAGCGTGTTCAGCCTCCGTGAAGCACTTCAGACTTTCTGAGCGGTGCAGAGGACAACTGGCAGAGGCTACTGTTTCCCGAAAGAGGCATCTGGCATGATGGATGACTAAATGCAGATGATGGATGACCAGGTCATTCAGGCCGGGTAAAGCCATTAGTAAAGCTTTTACTGAGATGTCCGGCCACCAAGATCGACTTTCCTCTGACTTCAAGTGCAGAGTGTAAATGAGCAGGCTGTTTTCACAACTCCACGTGCACTTATCCATGTGTCTCAGTTTGCATCACGCTCCTAAACAGCCTTATTACACTGTATAGGTTGATCACACGTCATAGGTAAGAACAGGAAATGGCTATTTATAGCTGGACGTCTCTCCTGGTTTTTTATCTTGCAGAAACGGCTTATAGTTAAATTCGTTAAAGCATCTCATGTAGCTTTACAAAGCTGTACACATCCATCCATCCATTTTCTACACCCGCTTTATTCCTAATTAGGGTCACGGGGGTCTGCTGGAGCCTATCCCAGCACACATTGAGTGAAAGGCAGGGGTACACCCTGGACAGGTCTATATATATATATATATATATATATATATATATATATATATATATATATATATATATATATATATCAGAAATAATGAAGTATTAAATAAGGGGCAGAAGTGAATTATTTCATAAAATTTAGGAATCCTTTTTGAATTATATAGAATTATCTGATCTGACAGATTTTTATTCCTTTTTTCCTCCCTTTTTTTCTTTCTTCTTTCTTTTTTTTCCCTCAATTTTTTTCATAATTTTCCCCGTCCCCCTTTTTTCTTTCTTTTCTTTTTTTCCTGTTATTTATACTGTACCCCCCCTTTTTTTCTTCTTTCTTTTTTTCCTCAATTTTTTATACTGTACCCCATCCCCCCCTTTTTTCTTTCTTCTTTCTTTTTTTCCCTCAACTTTTTATATTGTACCCCATCCCCCCTTTTTTTTCTTTCTTCTTTATTTTTTTCCTCAATTAATTATACTGTACCCCCCCTTTTTTTCTTTCTTCTTTATTTTTTTCCCTCAATTTTTTATACTGTACCCCATCCCCCCTTTTTTTTCTTTCATTCTTTTTCTCAATTTTTTATACTGTACCCCATCCCCCCTTTTTTTCTTTCATTCTTTTTCTCAATTTTTTATACTGTACCCCATCCCCCCTTTTTTTCATTCTTCTTTCTTTTTTTCTCAATTTTTTATACTGTACTCTGTGCCCCCCCCTTTTCTTTTTTCTTTTTGCTTTCTTTATTTTTCTCCGTTTCCATCCAGTTCTGTCCCATCCCCATTTTTTCTCTCTTCTTTCTTTGTTTTTTCTAAATTTTTTATACTGTACCCCGTCCCCCTTTTTTTCTTTCTTCTTTCTTTCTTTTTTTTTTAATTCCTCCTCAGCTTTTATTTATTTTCAGTTTACTCAATGTGTGTTTGTCTCTTGCGTTTTGGCTGAAGTTATTGATGTTATTAGATGTTATTGTTTTGTTTGAAAAAAAAAAAGCAAAATAAAATTTTAATTTTGTTAATGAAATTCGTAAATAAAGCAAGCGCAGGTCTAGTGAGAGAAGAAACACTACACTGAAAGTCAGAGACACAAACCTGTGGGAAACCAGTCTCAAAGTTCCATTGATTCGGTTCCTCTTTACACGTGCACACACACACACACACACACACACACACACACTTCAGCATCCCAGTATTTAAGAGTTGAGCATTGATGTGATTTCCCTCCACACAGACAGACAGAGACAGACACACACATGCACACACACACAGACTTCAGTATTCAAGCTAGTGTGTGTGTGTGTGTGTGTGTGTGTGTGTGTGTGTCTGCACAAGGTCTGAGTTTACCAGTTAGAACCTGAGAATCAATGCAAACAATACATCTGATGCGTAAAATGGTGGTAACGAGTTTAAAAGTCGAGCACTGATATTATTCTCCTCTTACACACACACACACACACACACACACACACGGTGCGCACCGAGTGAGTGTGTGCAGAGGACACACACTCACACACACTCGCTAAATGACGCGAACAAAATCGGGTAAACGAGTTGAAAAGTCGAGCATTGATGCTATTCTCCTCCACACACACACACACACACACACACACTCAGTGTTACTATATCCGTGGCATAGGTGCTCTCTACTACAAACACTCCTCCATCCTGAACAACGTTTTTACCTTTTTATCTCTCTCTCTCTCTCTCTCTCTTTTCCCCCCGAAATGTCCTACCTGTTCAGATGTCGTGTCTCAGGCGCGCGCTGTCATCTCTCCCACCTCACACTGACTGAACTTTGAGTCCGTGCGCGAGCCGCAGTGCTCTTTCCTTTTTTTCCCACCCTTTCCTCGCGCCGACACGCAGCGTGATGGCTCGCGCACCTCAGATTCACCTCAGATAGAAACGCGTCAGTCAATCAGAGCTGCTCCTTATTTCACACATTATTAAAAACCCAATAACAGCAATATCGTATTCCAGCTTCCAGCCCGGATCTCCTCAGAGGTGTGTGTGTGTGTGTGTGTGTGTAGTGTTGTGCGTGTAGTGGTGTGTAAAGGTTAAAACAACAGGAAGTACATGGCGAGTGTTTTTTCGTGCTGTTAAGAGTGCGCGTGCGAGAGAGAGCTGCTCGGTAATTACTACCCAGCGCACGCGCCCGTTCAGCGAGACGCACTAAATAGCCAACACCAGGCATCAAAACACACTTCATAACACAACTGTTTTAACGCAGAAACACTCTTCAAACTTATCCTGAAGCTTCCTCGTTTATAAAAAGAAAAAGAAAAAATGGAAAATAGCAATTCTGTTGTTATGTATAATGTTTATTTAAGTTTTTGTCACATATACATTACTGCACAGTGAAATTCTTTCTTCGCATATCCCATCCATGAGGGCTGTGGTCAGAGTGCAGGGTCAGCCATGATGCAGCGCCCCTGGAGCAGGGGAGGGTTGGGGGCCTTGCTCAAGGGCCCAATGGTGGCAGCTGGGCAGTGCTGGGGCTTGATCTGGTCAACGACCCAGAGCATGAACCACTTGAGTGACCATTATTATTTATATGAATATAGTATATTAGAATTTGTTGTACTCTTCCTCTGTGTCTTATACCTGGGAATGGTGCACATACTTTACCTTCACTAACTATTACTCTGAAAGCTAAAGAGCAGTCCTTAGCAGAGGGAGATGGACGGAATAATATGTCCGTTTTTATTGCTGAACTCTGACGCAACTGTCATAAAAGGAAAACAAAATAAAAGCACATAGACTTTCTTTTAAATGTGGTTTATTTGAATTAGACTCCTAGTTAGAGCGATGTTCACAATAATAAAATAAAAGAACAAAACAAAAGAAGAGCTTGTGAGTCTCACTTATGACCACGTTTGTAAATCAAGAGACCCAACATCGGTTGCAGCCCGTAGTTAGGGAACTTCAGCACTTCTGTAAAGGTGTGCTCTTGTGGGTGACGGGAGAGGTATAGTTTAGAACAGGGATCCTCAAATCTGGCCCACGAGATCCAGTTTCCTGCACAGTTTAGCTCGAACCTTAATCAAACACACCTGAGCACGCTAATCAATGTCTTCAGGATCGTTAGAAAATCACAGGTCGAGGAGTTTGATCAGGGTTAAAGCTAAACTCTGCAGTGCATTGGCCCTCCAGGGCAAGATATGAGGAACCCTGGTTTAGAACAATTTTCGAAATGTTTTGATAAATATGGCATATTTCCGTAACCTAATCTTAAATGCAAATCTAAATAGTGTTAATACTAACAACAGAACACATACAATAATATTACTACTACTATTACTACAACTATTTTTACTTATTCTATTTACTTAAACTACTAATATTTTTCTAATTCTAGTTCTACTACTATTACCATTATACTATTTCTACTACTATGACTATTTCAAATACTACCTCTACTGCTTATACTATTAATGCTATTTTTCTAATTTTAGTACTTCTACTACTACTACTATTATTACAAGTACAATTACTACTACTAATACTAATACTGCTACTGCTATTATTGCTACCACTTATACTATTTCTACTACTATTCTTTCTGCTTATACTATTTTCAGTAGTACCACTATTATTTGTACGACTATTACTGCTTGTACTACTCCTACTACTACTATTGTTATTACAAGAGCAATTACTACTAATAAAAATACTGCTACTGATACTAATATTGCTACTACTTTCACTACTATTATTAGTATTTTTTTTAATTCTAGTACTACTACTTGTTCTGCTACCGCTTTTATTACTGACTATTAATACTACTACCATTGCTCATTATACTATTTCAATTACTACCACTACTACTTGTACTACCATTACTACTTATAGTACTACCTCTATTACTACTATTTTTTAATTCTAGTACTACTACTTGTACTGCTAGTGCTACTCTTACTATTACTTATACTATTTCTACTACTATGACTATGACTACTACTAATAATAATATTACTCCTTATTTCAAATACTACCAATACTACTTGTGCTACTGTTACCTTCTTACTACTACTATTATTATTTATACTACCACTACTACTTATACTAATACAACTATTACTAATATTTTTTTCTAATTCTAGTACTACTACTACTTGTACTACTCTGGCTATCACTACTACTATTATTACAAGTACATTTACTACTACTAATACTGCTACTGCTACTATTACTACTACTCATACTATTCCTACTACTATTCTTTTTGCGGATACTATTTTAAATACTATGACTATTAATAATGCTACTTCTAATTCTCCTACTATTACTACTACTATGACTACTATGACTATTACTACTACTACTACTACTATTACTCCTTATACTATTTCAATTACTACCACTACTAAAAATAATTTGTACTACAATTGCTGTTACTACTACTACTACTATTATTTTTACTACTACTATTTCTACTTATACTCTTCCAAATACTACCACTACTACTTATAGTAATACAACTATTTCTATTATTTTTCTAATTCTATTATTACTACTACTACTACACTACTGTTACTTCTACTTCTGCTACAATTACTACTACTTCTACTATTTCTGCCACTACTATTTCAAATCCTACCACTACTACTTATACTAGTACAACTATTAACACTATTTTTCCAATTCTAGTACTACTAGTACTTCTCGTATTATTACCACTTATACAATTTCTACTACTATTATTTCTGCTACTATTTGTACTACTATTACTGCTTGTACTCCTCCTACTACTACTATTACAAGTACGATTACTATTACTACTACTCATACTGTGTCTACTGTACTACTACCACTACTACTTGTACTAATACAACAATTACTACTATTTTTCTAATTCTAGTACTACTACTACTACTACTACTACAAGTACAATTCCTAATACTAATACTGCTACTGCTATTTCTACTTCTACTGCTACTATTACTAATATCAATAATAATAATAATAACAATAATAATAATAATAATAATAATGATCATAAAGATATTAATAGTAGTTTCTTTCTCAGGTTACACAGAGGACAAAAAAACAGGAATCGGCAGAAACTTACATGCAAAATAAAACTAAAAGAAAGAAAGAAAGAAAGCCTGAAGAAAGTCTTGAAAGAAGAAAATAAAAGGTTTTCAACTCAGTAGGATGTGCCAAAGATTTTAGGTGCTAGGACACTAAATTTCATGGCCCCTGTAAGAGTCCACTAGGAGCGCAGTGCTAGAGGAAGTGTACGTATGGAGGTATAGAGCTCGAGGAGTCCGGAAAGGTGAGATGGAACAAAGCTAGGTCACTTTCTAAGTCACAACCAGGTTGATTTTGGAACCAAATTGGTGTACACAAAAAAGAACGGAAATCTAAAAGCCCATAAAGTTCAGTATTATTCTGTAGTAAACAGAGCGGTTTCCTAATGGAGACAGAGATCCAAATAGAACTTGCTTATAGCCGACCGTCGAAAGAATCATTCTTACAGTAAAGTTCTAGCTGGGATCCTGCTGGAGAATTACAGTAACTCCGATTAATTATCGATTATAAAAGCAAGGACCTAATTTTCAGAGTCTTTTAGAATTGGTGCAAGATGTGGTTTTGAATAAATGTTTCATTAAAATAGTATAAAATATTAATACGCTGAAGATGTTTTCTCTCTTAGAGCTAATGTACTTTGTGTAGAAGATAGAGACAAACAACAAGTTGAACAAGTTGTAATAAGCTGAAGATATTTTGCCTACAAAGCCATTTCGATGCTTGAACCTGACCCAAGTTTTTTTTTGCACTAAATGAAAATGTCCTCACGCTCAGATCTTACCACTAAGTCCCAAACTGTTGCTCTAAATTTGAAGTTTCCCTTATTTTCGTACACACAAATGAGCAAAGAACACGAGCAGCGGAGTAATAACCGGCACGGCTTCATACCCCGTGATTGCTTTAGGATGAAAATACACTGAGTGAACCTCCTCTTATAGACGGCCATGCTCTATTTGGCGGAAAAGAAAAAAATCAGACTCAATATACCTGTGTCATGCAGACACATTTCTCTGCAGCCCTGTTGGAAAAAAAAAAAAAATGTGCGCCTCTCTTGATAATGACAGATTGCATTCATTTTGTTTTGCCAGCAAAAGAGTCCCCTCCAGAGAAACACAGATAATAGAAATAGGGTCCAGAGATTGGAGAGGCGACACATGAGAACAAATACGCCGCTGACCTAATAGAATTACTGCTGATGAGAAATAATACTGCTGCTGAGAAATATTGATTCTGATTGTATATAAAATAGAGCCGTGTTTTAGAGCACCGACGCCGCCGCTTGCCCTTCGCCATCATCCGAATAATTGAATAATAATTTAATCATCCTTATATATTACACGTCATGTCCGGGGTCTGATAACGAGACTTCGTTAGACTCAGATGGTATGCCGATGTTGCCGTGAGAAGGAATAGATATTCATGAGAGTGAAGCTCTTTGACCTGGAACTTGCCTTCATTTCGGATGAATATAAAGCTCAGCAGGTGATATTACAGTATGTTGAGAATGCATTAAAGGCGCCTCTGTCCAAATGTAATACTGCGGCCAGAGCGGCTTCGTGTAATGGGTGAGAGACTCGGAGTTTATGAGGTGCTGGACTCCTGTGGAGAATCTGGAGGTGTGTTGTATCGCGGTCTGATGTATCGTATTCAGGGGCATGGAGTCACCTTAATGCATTTTGGGAAGTCTTTCGTAGACATCACAGTGTTTTTGTGCAGATTTTTCTAGCCATCAAGAGACAAAACAGTTAAAAAGAGAATAAAGCAGGGGTTCCTCTATCCCACGTAGCATTTCTGGATACGGAAATCAGAACAATTCAATCGATTTTAACTGTTTCTTTCACAGATTTCTATTCTAGTGAGGAACATCACACTGACTCCGAGTATCGTTTTGGGCTAAAATGAAAAGTTTACATGCTATTTTGGTCTTTTCCGCTAGAGACTTTGAGCTAATGGAACAACAACAACAAAAAAAATCAGGGACAGAATGCTGCATTATTTCTTTTACATGTATTTAAAAGTGTCATGGTGAATAACAGAGGCTTGGAGTTGCAGAAAACTCGAACTAAGCCTGTGTAGATATCAAACGTGAAACAGTCTAGCTGGCCAGCCCGTTGGATGTGTTACGTCTTTGTTAATCTTAAGATGATCAGTAGTGTTTTTTCTGTTGTGTTAAATATATCCGTGCGCTTCTACAGTCGATGTTTTGTTTTGTTTTTTTGCTATGTATGAATTAATACCTAGCTACTAACAAACTTAGCAAGCTAGTTAGCTTGTCAGCTCATTTTTCTTCACGCACTGTTCCCGCTGGAGGTGGTGTTCGCTTCAGCATGGCTCACTTGCTTAGTTAAAACATGCACAGAATGCATTTAGAACATTTTTTGGATTAATTACGGCCGTGTAAAAAAGTAATCTGTAATGTAGTTACTCAAGTAGTTATTTTCCCCCAGACTCTTACTGAGGTAACTTGAGCACTACTTTTACTCAAGTGAATTATTATTTGTACTCTTTCCGCCGCCGCACTTCTACCGCAACCAGGCCCCTGAAGTGATAGCATTTGTAATAGTGCAGTAATACATTATATTAGCTGTAATAACATTTCGCGTACGGAGGCTCGACGTCTAAGACGGCACAAACAACACCAGAAACACAAAGCGTATATCGAGTGCATTGTTTAACGAGATATCCCACGAGGAACGGCTTTCACACCGTTGTTGTTGTTGTTGACAACAAAACGCTCTGATTCCATTAACAGGTTCAACTCGTACTCCAGAGTTTACACTTACACTACTCACCAATTAAAACTGCGAGGATACGGAAACAAACATGTTTTCTTTAGGACCTGAAACGGTCCTAAAGAAAAAACTGGAAGTTAAACGTCATTTCATTCCGCGGAACTGAACAGAAAAGATCAGGGAAAGCCGACGGTTATTAACTGAGAGAACAGAGAATGTTTGTATGAAATGTGTAAGTGAGAAAATAGCCTCTCTTTTTTTTTTTAACTTCAGTAACTCCCGTCTTGTCTGTAAGCACATCAGAGCCTCCATGACTGAATCTCAGGAGAACAGATTATCCTTTGATGCCCGGTGACCCACAAGCAGCGCAATGCAGATAAGAGAACACAGCAGAGAAGCGGCGGCGCAGCGGAGGCCGAAGACGAGCATTATACGCATCAAATTGATATTTTCCTCCAGCCGGAGGTGTAACACCCTTCAAAGAGTTGTTTTTGATGGCATTTTCACCTTTATCTTCATCGCGCCGCACCATCGCTAGCTTTTGTGGGGCACCCGAGAGTAAATGGGTCGATCGGACAGGTTCCACGGACAAAAGCGAAAAGTGCTTATTAAAAATGGCTCCTCCTGTCTGTGAGGGTGCAAGATAACGGCAACACTGAAAGCATTAATTCTGTGCCACCGGGTTTGTGACATTGGGTTATCTTCTCTTCATTAACGTCAGCCCCAGAGTTCTCGAGCACTACTTTCAGCTATGAAACTGAAATTATACAAGTGCTGAGCAACTGACTCGGTTCACAGTGCAGAGATTGTCAGCAATATGGAAGGTCAAACTGCTGCTATTGGCACCTCGAAGAATATTGAATTAGCGTTCTGCCGTGTGAGATTTAATATTCAACACCAACTGCCATCGTGTTATGACCTTGACATGCACTCAAACGATGTTCTGCTCTTTTGACTCGCCTAATTTGTAGCTCCGCCTTACACGTATCAAGAACAAAACACACACAACATTTTGATTTTTTAAAAAGGAAAGGAAAGGCATTTATTTTTTTTTATTTATTTACCTCTGTTAACTGTATAATAAAGTCAAATTTGGGGTAATTTTTAGAACTTTTTTGTACAAATTTTTAGTATTTTTCTGCTGAAGATATTTGAAATAAACTTATTATTGTTATTATTATTATTATTATTATTATTATTATTATTATTATTAAAATCAGCAGCTACTTGGCAACAAAGTGAATGTTTAACATCTTTATTTGTCCAGTGTTTAGATTTCTTTCCCCATGTCATCTTTTGTCACATCAGAACAGCCATTATTATACTCTGGTATATTATACTTTTACTAAACTGTCACCTGACCCTCAGCATCGTACTGCAATGTTATGAAGAATGCGGTAGAAATAAAGCCACCGAATGCTACCAGACATTTTCTAGCTAGCTATCGTTATCACTTCACACTAAAGAACATCACAAACAGCTCATTAGAGAGCAAATAAATACTTCTGCAGTTCAGCCAGATTCATCCTGAATCCAATTTTTTCCCTTATTTTCCCAGTATTATGATCTCTCACACTCTCGTTCTGTATTTATTTTAAGGAGTTAAGGACCTACTATTCAGAAGGTAGTGAGTTCGAATCTCAGGTCCAACAAGCTGCCACTCCTGGGCTCCTGAGCAAGGTCCTTAACCCTCAATTGCTCAGTTTTATAACAAAAAATAAGAAAAATGAAAGTCGCTCTGGTTAAGGGCGTAAATGTACATATTTCTCACTGGTGGGAAGGTTGTGAGTCCGTATCCCAGGTCCACCAAGCTGCCACTGCTGGGCCCCTAAGCAAAGCTCTTGACCCTCAGTTGTATAAAAATGGGCTAAACTGTAAGTTGCTCTGGATTAGGACGTCTACCAAATGCCAGACAGGTTTAATATAAATAATAACGTTTAAAAGAAACTCCTAACAATATAAGGTAAAATATTACATAGAAGATTTAATTGCACATTCAACTGAAGCTGCACTTTAGAAATAAAGAGTTACATTTAATAATAAGAGCTACATTTACATTATTACGTTCATAATACGAGTTACATCTGCAGTGGCTAATGCTTTCTGCTAACTGATGTTAGAGTTCTGTCATTAGGAGAAGGTTTAATTGTCTGTATGTTCGATTGTGAGCGAATGTGTCCGGGCCACTGACTGCGAGCCACACGGTAAAAACGTATTTAAGAGCCACGGTTATAAATTACACACTGAGAGGTTCATTATGAGCGGAAATTCACTGAAGCTGAACCCACAGTGTCTGCTAGTCTTCGGCAAATTGAATTAAATCTCACTGCATTTTGGGACACTTTATGTTCCGTTATCGTTTGCTTTGTTAAACATTACATTATGACACCATATCAAAAGGATGTGACAGATTTAAATGCGCCTAAATGACGCTGTACTAAAGGCGGATTTCTGGCTTCCGCAGATTTGTTGAAACACAAAAACGAAGATTTCGGAATCGTTTCTCGGAGCGGTATGTGTGTGTGTGTGCGCTACGGTGCTCGGAGTTTATAGAGAGGTCTGTTCGGTAAACATGGTCCGCTCTGACGGCCTGACTCAGACGTTTACTCGTCTCATGCTCTGTTTGTTGGAAAACCCACCGAGCCCAGCGCACACAACAGAGCGCTGCAGTGTGTTATATCAGTTTGTTACAACAGCCTGGTTGTTGCAGTGTTTCTGCAAAGGCCAGATGATATCTTTGTATATACCCCATGGTTAGGAAAAACACTTTGTAAACTCCCAAACAGGCTGCACTGCTTTGAACCGCTTTCTCGTTTATTGCCTGCTTCACGCAAAGACGCGGCTTATGACATTTCAAGTGTTGCATCAATCGGTTTGCCTGGAGACTGGGCGTAAGACGAGAGGCTCATTCATTTTACACACTGCTAAATCCGTTTAGAAAGCGATCCACTTGCAGGTCCTGTGAGTAATCAGCTCAGAGCTATTGTTAAATAATCAATGGCATGAATGCTGACTCAATGCTATTGATTTGGTTTTGGCTAACATTCCTATGAACCTGGATAAAGTCCCCTCCTGATTTTAGCCATCGAGGTTAACTATTTATAGCGTCCCCGGCTCCCAGATATATATCGCTGACGGCAGCTTTCACGCTGAAAATTTTCGACATTAGACTTCACAGGCCGTTAGCTACAAAAACTGATTAAGAGGGCAAGAACATCCTCGTGCTCCACTCAGGAAAAACTGCTAGGATGAGTGAGTGTGTAAAATCAGCACTTTTTTTTCGAGCTGTCTCAATGACACAATATGGTTTAACTGAGAATTGTAAAAAAGAAAAAAAAGGTGTCATTAATAATAGGCTCAGCCAAACAGGCAGCTTTACCATAAATAACTCACTCACGTGTCAGGGGGGATGTTAGGTAATCGTGCCAGACATGTAAGTAAGCATCGAATTGGATGGTGAGCTGATAAGTGTCATGCAGTCGTATGTCAGATGGAGGTAATTGATGCGGCAGTGCGAGGTGGATTCCTCACTCGACAGCCTGCTCACGCTGCGTATGAACGCAGGTCTGACTGCCCTCAGGAAAAAGGAGAGATATTAAGAGTCAAGCTCCAGCTTTAATCCCTTCTACAGTAGACATGGAAATGGCTGGCCTATATTAGGTCAGCGTGTGTGTGTGTGGGTGTGGGTGTGTGGTTGTGTTTTTACATCTCAGTGGGAACCAAATGTCATACAAAAGATCAGAATTTCTCCCATATTTTGCTTTGTAAATATCTCAGAATTTTGACCCTGTACATTATTTTATATTTTACATAGAACCTTGGAGTTCTGTACTTGGCCATTTCCCAAAACCGTGGTTCGAAACAGAACCCTCGGAGGGAGATGCAGCTTTTCTGTTTACACGGTTCTATAGTTCAGAGAATGCATAAGGTGACATGGGTGCCATTACTTCTTGGAGTTTGTTCTCTATGTAGATCTTCTTCTCACTGTTTTGTTTATGATGAATGATGAATTGTACAAAAGAGCAAATAGTTGATTTAATTGGTGAAATAATTCAGAATGAAATGATACACTTCAACACTTCAAACACTTCAAGGAGGAATTTTGTGTTATCAGTAGTACAGACTATTTTTTAAAACTATTTAACTTGTCTTTCTTGGAATAAATTTATACTGTTTTAATTTGCTGTAATTACTCATCTGAATTTTTTTTTATAATAATAATAATAATAATAATAATAATAATAATAATTACAACAAAACAACAACAACAACAATAATAATAATAATTATGATGATAATAATAATAATAATAATAATAATAATAATAATAATAATAATACTTATTATTATTATTATTGTTGTTGTTGTCGTCGTTGTTGTTATTATATTTTTATTTATTTATTTTTAATTAAAGAACCCCGAAATGATTCTACAAATGAGCAGCTTGGCTTCACACATTGGGATCCACATTGGTTGCTCTTTAATGTCCTCTTCAAAACTCTTCTATATAATCGATCATTTTGGATTCCGTACATTCTTAAAAATGAAGGTCTCAGGAAGAACCAAGAAGGAGTTTTCACAGTGATGTCATAGAAGAACCATATTTAGTTCCCCAAAGAACCCTTCAGTAAACGGTTCTTTGGGGAAGAACTCCTTTTTTCACAGGGCCATAAAGAACATTTTTACTCTTTAAAGATCCTTTAGTTCAAGGGAAATGTTCCAACGGTTCTTTAGAGAATCATAAACTCTGACACAGAAACATTTCAGAATTAAGAGTGTACAGGAAGCAAGTGATAGAACCCATTTAGGTTCCGATAAGGAAGCATGTAGGGAAATTTTCCATTTTCTTTTAGATTCACTTCTTTCTTTCTTTCGGGTCCAAACTCACTTCTTGTTTTTATTTCCATGTGACACCATGATTTATTCCATCAGTTACTGCTTTCTTTGTTTCCCAACAACAAGTGGAACCTTAAAATTTGTTAATATGGATTCACCTCATTTTCTTCTTCTGCTAAGAACGGTTCTAATCTGTTATGATAAAATCTCTGGAAAATAATCTACTTTAAGTGTCTCCAGAAAATCTCCCTTTATCATGCAACACATTTTGATGATTTTCTACAAATGTGCAAATAAATCGTTGATGATATCAACGGTGGGCATCGCAGCGACGTGTTTTTTAGCACTCACTGGTTACCTTCTGCTGTAAAAAGTGGCCTCACTGCTAAAAACAAACAAGCTAACAGTATCTACCTTCCATACCCATGCAGATGTAGCTTGTTTAACTAGCCAACAGTCGTAGATCACAGCTAGCTTAGCCGAGAAATGAGCTAATGCTTGCTTCCACTCTCCAAAATCTTGCTAACTAGCAGAAAAAGACTAGCAAAGGTCTTAACATGTTTAATATATATTTTTAAAAGCTAAAACAGCCGGAGGACAACTTTTGGATTCTGAGGTTAGGTGTAGGTTAAGATTTAGGTGCAGATTAGCGTTAATTAGCTACTTTATGTCATAATTATGTCAGTAGAAGGACATCGAAGGATAGGAAGATAAAATTCAGCGCCAATACGTGGAAAGGCTTAAATAAGCTCCTCGAAGGAAATACAAGCTGCGATCAAAAAGATAAACGAGATTACAAATGACAAATGAGATAAATGTTCAAATAAGACATGCCAGGATTTTAGCTTAGCGCAGATAAGCGTTACTGCATAAGCACGCATTTTAACAGAGCAGCACCGTTTCACAAGAATTCCGTATTACATTTATAAAGCAGTCTGCAGTTTTACAGTGTAATAGAAGGAATATATCATGAAACCCAAATTGTCTTGTAAAAGACGCTTTCTCGGGTCTCATTTCCTTTATGAGATGAAGGTGTTTGACGATCACAGGAACACACCCTGAAATGAAAGCCCAGTGCTTCCCTTTAGACTCCTTTGACCCATTTCTCAGACTGATGCAACACCATATGAACATATTGCACATCTAGGTCATCATTAGATTGGACTTGCACTTCAGTGATCTTGTTGCATTCACAGCTACACACACACACACGCACACACACACTCTCTCATACCCACATTTCCCAAAGTGTGAAGACGAATCATGTCGCCGTCTAAGACAGACAACAAGAAGCTAGTGTCAGATTGCAAATGATCATTGCTATTTTGAGTTATTTGGTAATATATCCGTGTTCAGATGGATTATTTTTCACACGCAGCATGCACACACAGCAAACTGGAATCTCTGAGAATCGCGGACATGAACCTGAACTCACTGAACTGGGATTCATCTGAATCGCATGAATCTCTGCCATGGCCAAATGATTCACTGAGTCAAATGACAGAAATGATTCACAGATTCAAAGAACATTGTTCCATATACATTGTAAATCACGATCGTGTCTATCTAATTAGATAAACACATAACGGAAACCCAGATCAAATTTCATACGTTGGCAGCAAATGATACTGAGTCATGAGTCAATCAGACTGAATCATTTGTGAATTACAGGCAGGACTTTTTCTTACAGCTTCATTCTTTCAAAAACAATCCAAAAATCCGGAAAGGTTTCAGCTTGTTAGCTATTAATCGGTTTGGTAAATCATTTTTAATCATTAAAAAATAGCATAGTGACAAATCTCAAGTTTATCGGCAGACATCAGTAACAGTCCTGCACTCAGTATGCACCCTACTTAAACTCATTTCTTGGCAATATTCACAAATTTAACCTATAATCATTTCTTTCCTCTCTTTCTTTCTTTCTTTCTTTCTTTCTTTCTTTCTTTCTTTCTTTCTTTCTTTCTTTCTTTCTTTCTTTCCTGACTTTATCACTGTTTTATTTTGTCAGCGTTCTTACTAGAAATGATAGTATTTCTGTAAATAGTTGCGACTAAAAACATGCAAGCTACTCTGTACCGAAAGCTAACTTACTAGCTAGGAGCTAGAAACTAGCAAGGGCTGTAAAATGTTTATTATTTCATATGTCCCATACTGTCTCATACGTCATACGTTTTTTATTTTTCTTTTAATGATACTTTAGCATGCACTCGAGCTGGGCACGGACTCCAGATGTCTGTGCAAAACCTTATGATCCATTTCAGATCAAATCCATCGGCGCACGAGGAAAATCTGACCTTTTGTACATAGCGGTTAATATGATCGATATAACACATTAGCTCATGTTTGAATACAGACCTGGAAGTAAAGCCAGATTTTCGATGGTCTCGGAAAACTCCTGGTGTTTTCAATGGTCCTTTTGTTGAAACGTCTATGTAGAAACCCTGTAGAGCCTTTCACCATCAGGATAGATATGTAGAGATCCCTTAAATTCTGAGAATATCATTCAATCATTCATTTTACAGCTGTTTTAATGATAGAATACTGGTGGCTTATATGAGAGAGAGAGAGAGAGAGAGAGAGAGAGATGTTACACTTTTACATAATTATACTATCCATTTTGACATGACCTTGAATGTGATAAAGAGTTGAAGGTGTTGCCTCGGCCTCCCAATTCCCCAGATCTTAATCAACAAATCTGATCCCTGGAGGCGACAACTCAACTTATAGGCATTAAAGTATCTTACCAGAAGCCAGAGCAGACCTCTATGAGCTCTTGTGGAGTCCATATATACTTATAGAGTCCATTTATACTACTGCATTTCTTTATCTTCGGTCTGTTTAAAATTATTCATTCAGTTACAGTCATAGCAGTCCACTTCTGAGCCTGGAGACCTCAAAGTCTTTTCAGCGTCCTGCTCCGGTTAAAAGCTAGCTCTTCCGCATAAAATATAACAACAGAAACAATACAACAGCAACATGAATATCACTCGCAACCTCAGAACAATTAGTGACAATTCTGTCAAAGCCAGACGCCATTGTTATTCCCGTCCCTAAAACCCCCGTAGTATCTATGAGCAAAGCGCTCTTAAAGAAATGCGAGAGCGTAATTGAAATTCTATTAAGGTGGTCTCTAGCCTGAAATGCCTGGCGAGTATCAGTATTCATGAGCTAACCCAAACAGTAAGCCTCAGAAGGATAGAGGTTCGGGATGGCTTAAGGGCTTTGGATTGAAAAAAAGGCAAGAGGAGGGAATAAGTAAAGTGTGGCAGATGCAGAGCTTGCTAAAAGCGAGGCTGCGATACAAACAGTGGCAGCAGTGTTGTCGTCGTTTACTGTGATAGATGGGCTGATCACAGGCATTGTCATAATCTGACAATCAAATCCAAGAGGTATAACTCATGGATTTCTATTCGCCGTGATTTATGGCAAAGATATTGATTTAACACTGAGCTTTTCAAAGCTTTAAATCCTTACGCTATGTACAGTGGGGTCTGGGAGCATGAGCGAAAACGCTTCTGCTTTCATTCTTTTCTAGTTTAATACGTCAATTTTCGTTACGAATTATATCACTGACAGCAACTCGAGTGAGAATTTTTGAATTATTTACACGCGTTTCTTACTATTTTCTTTTTTTGCTTTAATGATACTTTAGCATGCACTCGAGCTGGGCCAGACGTCTGTGCGAAACCTTATGATCCATTTTAGATCAAATCCATCGGAGCATGAGGAAAATCTGACCTTTTGTACATAGCCGGTTAATATGATCAATATGACACATTAGTTTAATCACAGACCTTGAAATAATGCAGAAGGTTGACTTTCTTTGTTTACATGCAATTTTAAATGTAAATAAACCCAGATTTTCAATGGTCCTTTCGCTGGAACGTCTATGTAGAAACCTGACAACAGAGTCTTTCACCATCAGCACAGATACCTAGAGTCCTAGAGCCCATAAATTCTCAGGGTATCATTCCATCATTCATTTTAAAATTCAGTATAAACCGCTATAAATTAGTTTCCGCTTTCTCCGTGTATTGTATATATAGGATTATAGGGACTCAAGTGCTCCATTATAGTGAAGATATTCATACATTTAATCATTTATACAGAGTCATACACGCTTAAGGACAATTTATCTCAGGGTCTGTTCACACCTGGTGTTAACGTCCGTCTCCAGTGATCAAATTAGTGGCCAGTCGAGATGTATAGCTGCTCAGGCTTAGAATTATGAATCTTCTGGCACCGTTTGCGTTCGGATTTCATTCATCGTTTTAACTAGAGCTTTTGTTTTCAGGCAGAAATGTCCTGTGAATCCTAATTTATGTACATAAAGCGCAGACTGTTTCAAAAAAGCTGTACATGAATGAGACATATTTTCCGACTAGGGCCATGACACAGTTAAATAATCAGTCCTTTGTTGTTGTCTGGGATGCGTCGAGACACGTTTGCATTCACATTGTGGCCATATGTGTCCCAGACCATCTGCTTCAAATGATTTGATCACAAAAAAATTTCTTTGAAAAACATTTGACTGCATTCACACCTGACCACTTACGACCTGGGTTCATGCCAGGTGTGAACCGAGCCTTCACCAGTTCACCTACTGGTATGTTTTTAGGACATGGGAGGACACCCACACTGACAATGAGAGAACATGAGAAACTCTACACAGACTGTAACCTGAGATCAGGATCGAACCGTAGACCCTGGAGCTGTGAGGCTGCAACCCTAACCCACTGAGCTGCCCTGCCTGGAGACAGATTTAATTTACAGACAAGTAACCTAGAACAGATTGATCTAGAATTGATCTACAGAGAATTTCAGAGTAACAAGATGGTCAACAGAATAGTCTCGGACCCCAGGTCATATCAAACCTTTAATGGTTTTTTAAGGGTTCTTCATTGGGTTGTTAATTGTTCTTATTGCTCTAAACATGCTCTAAAAATTAGTATTCAACCTTTTTTTTCTGCAGCGATTTACTGAACAAATCGCGGTGTTTCCAGTCGTCCTTCCGGAGAAAGCCTTAAAGGTTCTTCAGTTAAAAGGTCTAAGAAGAACCCTACCTGAATGGGGGAAACACTTTGCTGTAGGTTTCAACTTACTGGGAAAAAAAAGCCATGAATGTCAGAATATTGCAAAATGTTTAGAATAAAAGGGTCAATCTAGATCCTTGAAGATTTTCTGGGAAAACCTTTAAAAATGTACTACATTGAGTAAATGTTGAATCCAGAAAGGAATCCAAATAGCTGCAGTAAAATGTTTAGGGAATAAATCAATCTAGAAGCCTTAGGGTTTTTTTCAGTGTTCCTTTTGAAGGAACCTTTAACTCTTCTATTGGAAAAATCTAGAATACTTAATTTTGCACTGGTTCCTCTGGGGGAAAACCTTAAGATCTTTCTGAATCTTTAAGGTTTGTCAGGTAAGTAGTCCTAATAGAAGAAAACCTCAGATGGATCAGATTTCTAGATGTTTTTTTTTACCAAAACCTTTTACTTCTAATAGAACATTTAAGCATTTCTCCAGAAGGCGTGCTAAAAAAACCCCTAAGGGTTCTAGGTGATGTGAAGTACTTAGGGGGAAATGAGAAAATTAAGTGAGATCACTTAAATGCTCTTCAACAATATGTGGAAACCACACCATCACATTCATATCTCCTTGATGAACATCCTATTCAAGTTTTATTCCCCTTTCCTTTTGTAATGCGCTCCACTCTTCTCTTCAGATAGGGTTTTCCACTGCAGATGTTGGAGCATGGCTGTGGGGATTAGTGTTCATTGAGCTACGAGAGCATTAGCAAGATCAGACACTGATGTTGATGATGGTGAGGAGGTCTGGGGTGCAGTCGGTTCTCCAGTTCACTGCACTGTGTTCAGGGGGTTTGACATGCAGGAGCCATACTCCAACCTTAAAACACAGTGCCTTTGTGGATTTCCCTTTGTGCACCGTCGTGGAACAATGTAATGAAAAGAAATTATAATAATACACCACACAAACATGGTAACAGTTTGAGGAAGAACCATATATGGGCATGATGGTCAGAGGTGCACATACTTTTGCCCATAATAGTGTATGTTAATATTTTTTTAGTTGATATTATGGCTGTGTGTGTATTCAGTCATCCATTAATAAAGGGCAGCTGTTTCTGTGTGTGTGTGTGTGTGTGTGTGTACTACAGTAAGCACTACTCTGAGATTACTTGATGTCAGCAGTCGCTACGTGTTACCTGTGAAAGAAATTTGCTAAGAGATGATGGATTTCTCGTGTCTGTCCAAGCTGCATAATTTAACAATAACTCTCCGCTGATGCCCAGCGCATGGGGAGACGTAAGCAGTGGGATGATCAGTGCAGATAATGAGCTCTGATTTTCATTATTCTAATGCACAAAAATCTGACCACTTCAGTAAATTCCGACGTGTAATATATGCATTAAGGATTACACACTCCTCTCTCGCTGAGGGTCTATGAATATGCAATTGAGCTGAAAAATCACTTTGCTTACAGAGAAAAATTACCCAGCTGTGTGTGTTGAAACACACACACACTCACACACACACACACACACACACACACACACACACACTTGAAATAGAGATGACAATAATAGAGCAAGTTTTATTGGCAGAATTGAGTGTCATCCACGTCTACGTAGATTATTTATTATTTAACTTTCCAAGCTGGATCATTTTATCAATTGAGAATTTATATGTTAGCAACACACACACACACACACATACACACACTGCACTGCACTTGCCTCAGGACAGCGTATAATCCAAATCTACTGGGATTATCAGAGGAAGTGTCTCCATTCGGTTACATCATTGCTGCTAAAAGCTTTACACATGCCTGAGATCAGTTGGCACTGAGGTTACTGTCAGTTCGAACTAACTATTACAAAAAAAGAAGTGGGGATGACGTGTGCTTAAGAGACGGTAAACTCCAGCTCTGTAGTAATTTAGTGTTCCACCATGTGCTCCGATTGTTTACTGCTTCTGTGCCGCATACGCTGGGGGAAAAAAAATGACCTTGCTGGTAAATTAATGAGTAAATTCAACATCAGAATGCTAAGGTGTAGACACTGAAACTGTGCAGACGGATTTTCAGACCTCAGACATAACCACAGACGTACGATTTGAGTTGGGCGGAGTTTGTAGAAAAACATACTACAGGCATATGATTCTGACTTACCTCAGCTTGTGTGTGAAGGAGTGTTAAAGTCAGCAATGCTAACATCACCCCTGAAAAATCTACATTCTGAAGGTTTTTTTGGTTTGTTTGGTTACTTGTTGGTATAGAAGTGGATCAAGGAGACTTGTTAAAGCTGCAGTAAGCAAGATTTGGGAATTTCAGACTGCGATGGATCGACGTAAAGGGGCACTACAGTGGCACTCGAGGCAGCCATGCGGTTTTCCAGAGGGAACGGGTTTTTCTCAAACATACCGTTCATTTGTGGTGAGCTGTAAATAATTATATTTCATAATGATTTATACAGTTCCCTACCTACAGTGGAACCTCAGCATACGAATTGAATCCGTTCTGAGTTCTGAAGGTGAAAATCTGTACTGTGAAACGGATTTTCCCATAAGAATTAACGTAAATGCAGATAATCCGTTCCAGCCACCAAAAATATGACCGATACGAAGCGTATGTAAACTGTATGGCTGCTTACAAAGAACTGACCCAAGCCAAGCATTCCATATTAAGGGTCCTCACAGGAAGTCGTGCCACCAAGCTTGGGCTAAAAATAGAACAGACCACCCGTACCACCAATCTGTGAACAAAAAAACGCCTGAAAAATCACCTAGCTTTTGAACACATGCCGAAGGCAACATTGGTAAGTGGGTGGACTCTTTCAAAACAGCTTTGTCCACTGACGCAAACAAGTTTTGAACGAGTCCTGGATGTACGCGCAACTTAGCCGGCATTCGGTTCGTATGCCAAAAATGTTACGTATGCCGATGCAAATTTCTTGCAAAATTCTTAAAGCGAAAATTCATAAGGGAGGGCATTCGTATACCGACGTTCCACTGTATATGTAAACATAAGAAAATAAAAATGAAAAAAAAAACACACTATTTACCTTTAATTGCCATCTTAAGGACTGATTTTTTTGTATTAGTAAAATTAAAGGCAACATCTTCTTTAAAAAAATATGTCAAATCTGCTGGAAATCACTGGCCTTTCATTCATTTGCTCAAAATAGCAAACTAAAAGCATGATATTATAGTGTTTACGGTTTTGCCCTATAATCAGCTGATCAGAGCTGGAGTCCAGCAGGTGCCTTTGCATTGTGAATATCTGACAATGAAGTTTAAAAAGATCCATGCAAATGGTTGCCTTAATTTCTAGGTAGATCCACTGTTATTTTCTCGCCCGCAATTTTCGTTTTTTGTCAGTTAAGACAAAAACACTTGGTGAATTTCCGGACGAAATTCAGCAGGGATGCGTAATTGTATTCCAGGTAGGTTCAGAAGTGGAAAGCATTAAATACGCCACAATCGTGAAAGAGAACCGTCCCTACATTGATGGATATCTCCTACACTTCTGAGCCGAGTCTTTATCTTTGCCGATGTTCATCTCGAACACTGGTCCGGATCAGGGACCCTGTACTGAGTAAATTACTGCAATGCCGAGTCTCCTGGTGATGCTGCGGTTAAAGTAAGACAGTAAATTCCGTTTCAGCGTGAACACCGCTGTGAAAATTTTAGCAGCTCTTATAAAATCCAGTGGCCTTATAATGTCATAATAAAAATCACAAATATTGATAGAAGCCAAATTAAAGCAGGGAGAAGAAGGAAACGGTCTGTAGTAAAACCTTGACCAAGACACAGAATTAATAAGACAAAGAAAATACAGCCTTGATGCGGTTGTTGTTTTCACAGACCTTTGGCCTTTCTCACAGATTGCGTACTAAAAAAATAATCACCTTTCCTTTTGTAGCTTTATTGTGTATTTTTACTAAGAATGCTGTATGTGGTGTACATTTAAATCTGTAAGAACAAAGTACAGTCCATTTAGTGAATGCAAATCATTTTTACAAAAGGAAAGTGAGATAAGATAAGATGAGATGAAATGAGATGAGATGAGATAAGATGATTTTAATAGGATTTGATAACATTCTAAAATGATCTATTTTAACATAGGATAAGATAAAATAAGATAGGATAAGATCATTTTAATACAAGATAGAATAGGGTAAGATAAGATGATTTTAATAGAAGATTTTGATTTAAAGATGATTTAATATACATTTTTTTTATATAAGATAGGTTAAGATAAAATAAGATAAGACAAGATAAGATAAGATTAGATAAGATAAGATAAAACAATGTTTTATATAAGATAGGATAAGATAAAATAAGATAAGACAAGATAAGATAAGATAAAACAATATTTTATATAAAATAGGATAAGATAAAATAAGATAAGATAAGATAAGATAAGATAAGATAAGATAAGATAAGATAAGATAAGATAAGATAAAACAATGTTTTATATAAAATAGGATAAGATAAAATAAGATAAGACAAGACAAGACAAGATAAGATAAGATAAGATAAGATAAGATAAGATAAGATAAAACAATGTTTTATATAAGATAGGATAAGATAAAATAAGATAAGATTAGATAAGATAAGGTAAGATAAGATAAAACAATGTTTTATATAAGATAGGATAAGATGAGATAAGATTATAAGATAAGATGAGATAAGACAATTTTTATATAAGATAGGATATGATAAAATAAGATAAGACAAGATAAGATAAGATTAGATAAGATAAGATAAAACAATGTTTTATATAAGATAGGATAAGATAAAATAAGATAAGACAAGATAAGATAAGATAAAACAATATTTTATATAAAATAGGATAAGATAAAATAAGATAAGATAAGATAAAACAATGTTTTATATAAGATAGGATAAGATAAGACAAGATAAGATTAGATAAGATAAGGTAAGATAAGATAAAACAATGTTTTATATAAGATAGGATAAGATGAGATAAGATTATAAGATAAGATGAGATAAGACAATTTTTATATAAGATAGGATATGATAAAATAAGATAAGACAAGATAAGATAAGCCAATTTTTTTATATAAGATGGGATAGGATAAGATAAAATAAGATAAGGTAAGACAAGATAAGATAATATTAGATAAGATAAGACATTTTTATATAAGATAGGATAAGATTAGATAAGTTAAGATTAGACAAGGTAAGAGAAGATTAGATTAGATAAGATAAGACACTAATTTTAATATAAGATAGATTAAGCTAAGGTCATGTTAATATAAGATCATTTTAATATGTGATAGGATAAAGTAGGATAAGATAGAATAGGATAATTTTAATATAAGGCAAGATATGTTGTTTATTTATTTATTTATTTATTTTTAAAAAAAAAAAAGATAAGATAAGACGAGATAAGATACTTTATCGTCTTTATATGTAAAACAACGAAATGTAGTGTGGCAACAAGGACATTTAAACCTAACACTTCTGGAAGGACTTGAAATGAATAAGTTCAAAAATGAAAGAATGAAGAAGAAATGAACAAAGATTGCACGTGAAAGTGTTGCCTTGATTCCTGAGAGGTGTTGTATATACTGCACGCTGGAATGTACAGGCTGCATGTTGTGCTTGTCGTATACCCTCGAGTATTCCGGCGACAAGAAAAGATACAGTTTAGTCCTATTTATTTTCCTCAAGTCTAAGCGAGCAAACCTCTCTGCTGGTGTAAGCTTCTATAATCTCAGAAAGCAATTAGCACTTGCTGTAGTGTGATTCTCTGCGATACGAACAGTTGGTTTGAACGCTTCATCTCATCTCACTGCATTTGGGGTGTTGTGACTAGGCTTGGACAGGAGCACTTACCATGTGTCAGAGTTCGTACTCACAATCCATCTGCTCTGAGAGGTAACAGGCAACGGCTTGGATTCAGTTCAAACTGAATGGTGCGTTCATAGGTGACGCTTCAGATCAGACCTGGGGAAGTATTTCAGCAGAATGAATTTTTCTGTGGTGTCTGAAGAAATAATGCAGAAGTTCTTTTTAATTCTTTAGCCGAAGGATGTTCATTAGACCTGAGACTAGCTACAGGGCTCCGAAAGGAGAGATTTCTCACAGATTTTTTTTTTTTTTTTTTTACATTTGATTAAGTCTAATTAGTAAATTCATGGCATGCCTTGTTAAGAAAAAGAAAGTAAATGATGAAAACTTTGGAAAATATGCATTTCAGGCAGATCACCATAGTGACCAGTAGAAAATCTTGCATCAGCTTTTGAATAAGAGACTAAAAAAGGAATTTCTGCCTGTTTTGTTGTGTCCATGTTCAGCTTTATCATGTCTCCCTCCACAGTGGTGGTCAATATGAAGTTCATACACTCAGGGATTTATGAATCTGTAGTAAATATTTCTGTTTTTATCTAGCCTATTAGGGGCTGAAAAGTTCCACAAATATAAAACCGCTTATTTTTTTCCACACAAATGTTTCTATCTTCAAAGTAAATGTTGATATCAAACCCATTTCTGCTCTCTGAGACGCTCCAAATGCTTGTTCATCTAAAAAGCAGCTCAAATTTGATCTTCAACCGGTAAAATTCTGTGTAAGGTTATCAAACAAAGGGAAAAACACACGACTAAAACACACTGAACGCCAACAGACTCATTTTATATCAGACTCACAGCCTGAACATCATTCATTTCTTTACACTAAATGAACACCGGACTTCTGATAAAAAAAAGGGTTAAAAAGGCTAAAACACATCGACTAGCATAGTTTAACGCACCGATAAGCAAGAACTCGATTCTGAGGCAGAGGAGATTTGATGCAGATGATCCCTCACCTTTCTAGCATTTGACTACGACCTGCGATGTCTCATCACATGTAAAGACACTATTTGAGTCAGCGTCTTCATTTTCATATCTTCTTTCTATGAAGCGTTAAACTGCAAGGTGACTTGCGGTGTGTTGCGCCAGCATTAAGTTACGTAACCATTTCAAGCTGGTCAGAGCACAGGGGCAGCTATAATGCAGTGCCCCTGGAGCAGAGGGGGTTAAGGGCCTTGCTCAATTGCCTAGCAACTTGGCGGTGCTGGGCCTTGAACCCCAATCTGCTGATCAACAACCCAGACCCTTAACTATTTTAGTTGCCATTGTCTCCAAAGGATTTTTAAATACTGCCTATACTGTAGTATTTAGGATTGTTCACCACCAGTTATCCACAGTATGTACAAAGTCCTCCCACTGATCACAAATAAATATTGTTCATTCATCGTAACGAATCCAAACCCCAAACAAAATACCGCTCATGTTTATAATTGCTTAGATTCAATTCTAGTAAGACTTTATATTCTTTTACTCACTTCAGCCCATGCAGGAATATACTGACGGCGAACACGTGGATCATGGGCTCAACCTGTCATCTTGTTCTGATTAAAAACAAGAACGATGTCTTACACACTGCCATTTTTCACATTGTCTCATTTACAGCAGCCACAGGCTCCAGTGGGACATCTGGAAAAAAGAGAAGTCATGGTAAAATAAAGCAAAGAAATCTCACTGTCTCTTGTAAAGCTTTATGAAAGCACCACAGTGCTAAGACTCTGCCTTTCTGACCTTCAGCTCCAGCATGAAGGCCATGAAGTCAAGGTCTGGAGTAATGCTGTCTATGAATCTCGGAATCTTGCCAGTTTCATCAGGCTTTGTTTTACAGGGCATCTCCGATTGTCCAATTCAAGATGGAAACACAGACGTTGTGATAATATGGTGTCAGAATTTAGTGAAGAAAAACAACAACACTGCAGTCCGAGACACAATCAGCAGCAATTCATTTTTGTCCAGTCGTCCGTTATGCTGTGTCTCACAGGATGCCCTCGCTTTCAGAATTCTCAGCTTTGTGTTGAAATGAAAGCAACCCACATACGACAGGCTAACATCTGATATACATAGCAATGATAAAAAAAATTTCTGAACATATGAATGAACATATGATATAATTGTATGACTTTACTGAGTTTGTGATTGTTGTCCAAAAATTATTCTTTTGCAGTATTTTACAACCAGTGCGATGGAGTTTTTGTGCATTTTTGCAGAAACATTTTTCCAGCACAGGAGTCTTCTTACCAGTAAGGACACATAGGTAATTACTTCCTCTAATAGCTATACTCATAATTGACGCATGTGAATCGAAGAGATCTTCGGCTGAAGGTGTGATGTCATCATGGCATAGATGAAAAACAAAAATGCAAATTAAGCAATCGCAAAATCCGGCAAAGTGTGGTTCAATTATTTTATCACACTGCTAGCTGAATCAGCTTGCTAGCTGACTGTGATAAAACTACTGTGAAGGCTACAACCTTATTAGTTAGCTCAACACTTTAAACGTACCTAGCATTAAGTTGTAGCTTTATTGTAACGTTACTCTTTATTATGTTTGTCAGGAGATCGTGAGTTTGGATCCAATCGACACCACAGCTATTCAGTCGCAGTGATCTATGTATGTGGTGCATGTATGTGGAAGAGGGCAGATTGTGTTACACAGCCTGGAGGAGGAGGAGCAGGAGCAGCAGTTTGTCAAGCAGAGTCATGTGTGTCAGAGAGAAGCCACGTGCTAGTCTCAGCCTGGCTCTTCCTAGATGTTAGCTGTTGTATGAACGAACAAATTTGAAGGTTAACATAACGAAAAATGATGCAGTAGACATTCAGTAAACTTGCTGACTCAGTAGCCATTCAGAATAAACCTGGACATCATCTCCTACACAGAATACACAACTTTGAGTGCTGTGTGTGTGTGTGTGTGTGTGTGTAGACGAGTGTGAACGTTTCCTCTCTCTAGATGACAAAGCTGACAATGGGGAAAGTCTGATTACATTAGAGATGATAATGACATTTGTCAATATCTGGACAAGGTTGCTCTTTAAATTAATCAAAGCAATCCATATGAATAATACAAGCCTGCTAAGCAGATCGCACCGCATCATTTCGCATCATCTCAGTCAATCCGAACAGTTGCATTTTCCTTCCTGGCATTTTTTTTGTTGCACTGCATGCATTTTTTTTTTTAACCTCTTAATTTCCTCCCTTTGAACGTATCAGTCGGTGAATCCCATCAATGATATATGACATCTATCAGCTTTGTCAGCTTTGTCTCTTTCTTTCATTCTCTTCCACTGCAGAAATGCAATACATTATTTTTTTTGTATGTAATTATACCAGTCAGTGAGCTAGAGGAGAAATAAAGAGTACTCCAGGATTGAGAAACCCCTCACATAGACCAATGGGAATATCTAATATCTTGTTGTTTTTTGGGGCTGTAATGTCAACTACATGAGCAGGTAACAGATTGAGTTTCAGTTTGTACCTCCTGTCTGCTGTAGTCAGAATTTTATTCCTTTTAGAATATAGACCAGGCACCGGACGTTTTCAAATCATCCATCCGTGTGAAACTAATAAGACATGTCAGTGATTTGCTTCGTTCAAAATTGGAACTTTTCCTGCTGCCAGCTCGCTCTTACTTGTGCATGACAAGTTTGACAACCTTCTAAAACTGCTACGGTAATCTACAACACTACGAGAGATTTAATACAGCCTAATTGCGAAGTTCTGGACATGGGGTAAAAAATTTAAACCCTGGCTTTGCTCATAACAGCTTGTCAATAATGACCAGAGTTCAATTCAATTCAATTCAATGTACATATTTATATACATTTTAACGATGGACAGCTTTACAGAAATATCCAAATTCAAGATATACATTTTAATTTAAAATTGTGCTCTAATAGGCAAGGCAGAGGCGATGATAGCGAGGAAAACTTCCTGAGACGATACGAGGAAGAAACCCTAAAAGGAATTCTTTGTTTTTGTCACGTAACACTGATTTGTCTGATATATTAACCCATCGTCTTTGCAAATAAAACAATTCATTATCTCTTTTTAACGGTGTAAAATACTCTACCCAGGTGCCCTACAGCGTATTTGTACATCAGCCATAACATTAAAACCACCTGTCTAATAGGTGAAGGTTTGCCCTTGTGCCTCCAAAATCTCGGACTCATCAAAGCATGGCCTCCACCAGACCTCCGATGGTGTGCTGTGGTATCTGTCGCTCTAAGACTTTCTCAGCAGATCCTTTAAGTCCTGCGAGTTGCCAGGCGTCGCCTCCACGGATGGGATTTGTGATGTGGAGGTCAGATTGAGATCTGGAGAATTTAGAGGCCAAGTCAACACCCTGAACTCTTTATCATGTTCCTTACATGAGCATTACCGCAGTGTGCATGGGCAGGGTGGATTAACATCCCGAAAGTGGACACTGGCTTTAGCGAATACCGTGGCATGAAGAAGTGCACTTGGTCTGTAGCAGTGGTGGTACATCCACATTAATGAACATTCGCAGCCTCCGCCTTCATCCCACAGGACATCCTGGTGTCAAGCTGGTGGATTATAGAGATCTGAAACACAGAGTATAATAGAATTAGGGCGAATGTTGTATTACTGTACATCTCTTTAAGATATTGTTAATGTGACTGTATGCATGAACATCTCTAATTATACACCAATCAGACATAAAATGATGTCCCCCTTTTGCTGCCAATACTGCCCCGACCCATCGAGGCATGGACTCCACTAGATCCCTGAAGGTGTGCTGAGGTATCTGGCACCAAGATGTTAGCAGCAGATCCTTTAAATCCTGTAGGTTGCGAGGTGGGGCCTCCATGAATCCTAGCTGCAACTTACAGGAGTTAAAGTATATTTACAAGACTTAAAGGACTTTTGATAGATACTGTCTACTGCAGACCGGGAACACCCCACAAGAGCTGCAGTTTTGGAGATGCTCTGATCCAGTGGTCTAGCCAACACAATTCGGCTCTTCGTCAAACTCGCTCAAATCCTTACGCTTGCCCATTATTCCTGCTTCTAACACATCAACTTTAAGGACAAAATGTTCACTTGCTGCCACCCACCCACTAACAGGTGCCATGATGAGGAGATCATCAGTGTTATTAACATCACCTGTCAGTAGTCATAATGTTATGGCTGATCGGTGTACATTTGGGTCTATTTACTTTAATTTCTTTATTTTATTCAACGTTAATACCGTGTAATCCTAATCAGTGGTGTACCTTAACAATATATTCAAAATACTGATGGGTTTTTTTTTCTCATTTCCAAATGCATAGGTAACAAACTATACAGAAACATTTATTTATATACATTTTACACGCACACTGCGACCCGAGACCTGACTTTTTAAAAAAAAAAATTTTTATTTAATATTTGAGCAGGGTTAGATTTTAAAATATTTAAAACTGTTGAATATCCTGAATATTTAATATTCAAGATTCTGCCCTATTTCTAGCCCTACTATTTAAATGGAAGCAAATTTGTGCCTGTGTTTTTGTACAAAAGGTCAGATTTTGTTCTTCTAGCTCTTCTGTTGAAGCACATTTTCAGTCGAGACTCCGATCAGAATTGCGCGTTTTTACTTTCTCTATCTAAAAGAAACAGGTTTCTACACTCTGATCTCAGGGATATTGAGGTGAGGGCATATGAAGAACTGGGGATCTGCTGCAGCAGGAGAAACAGAAGAGTAGATCTGGGTTTATATAATAAAATGTCATTTCCTCCCAGTGTCTTCTTTTTGATAGAAATGTCATAAAGATGTTTTACGGCAGCGTTAAGATAAAGGCGGCATAACCGGTAGACTAACATAATCGGTTAAATAATGACTTTCATTCCAATCATCATTCCTATTGCTGCTTGGCTTCCAGACGAAATGCAAAAATAGGCGAAAAATATAACTTTTCACATCACACTGTGATTTCTATTTAGTGTATTTCTTCAACTCATCCCCCCTGAAATTCACTACTGGCTGTGCCACTGCTCCCAACCTCTATATCTCATCTGAGAGAGAGAGAGAGAGAGATAGAAAGAGAGAAAGGGGGGGCAGGAGAGAGAGAAAAGAGAGATAGAGAGCGAGAGAGACAGAAAGAGCAGGAAAGAGAGAGGCAGAGAGAGAGAGAGAGAGATACAGAAATATAGAGATAGACAGAGAGAGAAAGAGAGAGAGAGAGAGGCAGAGAGAGAAAGAGAGATACAGAAATATAGAGATAGACAGAGAGAGAAAAAAAGAGAGAGAGACAGAAAGAGAGACAGAGAGATAGAAAGAAATAGAGATAGACAGAGACGCAGAGAGATAGAAAGAAAGAGATAGAAAGAGAGAGAGAGAGAGAGAGAGAGAGAAGGAGAGAAAGAGAGAAACCCAAGCACAGAACAATTAACTGATTGTGCCACACTATGTGAAGGCTTTTTAAACACTTCCTCCCCTGAGAACAAATAATAATTATGAGACTGCAAAACTGCACACAGTGCCTCCAAGGCTCACTAAAACAATCTGGCTGATCTGTTAATTCCTATTTACACGACAGTGGTCGACTAGCTCTTGCTGAACGACATGAGATGAAACAGCGAGCCCAAACGGGTGTGCGTTCGAGAAAGAGAGAGAAAGAAGGAGAAGGGGAAAAAAAAACAACAACAAAACAAAACAACGGGTCTTGACTGAACAAGTACCAAATCAATTTAGCGCACTGACAGATGCGCCCCCAACGCGCTCCCTTCTGGCTCTTAAGATGATTTTCTGTCCGCAGCTGTGAACAAGGAGAGGCATCTGTAGATTTAAGCCACAATCGCTTTAATCTTCTCGGCTCGCTCTCATTTATTCAGCTTAAGACAAGTAGAACAGACATGAATAAATCAGTCACACTGGTCTGGAACGTCTAATCTCATGCCTTTGATGAACACTTTATTATTATTATTATTATTATTATTATTATTTTTAACAAATAAATAAATAATAATAAATCACCCACTGATCCGGGCCGAAACGACACAGACGTCTCCCTCCGTTTGGTGGCATCTTCCAATCCAGCATCTATTATGTATGATTCATTGAGAGGAGGTCAAACAGCTGCTGCCACAGATTAATGTGCACATAAATATTAATAAACGGGCTCCTAAGGCTACGCTCCTGTAATCTGCAAAACAATTTGAACTGCTGGGTAAGAACAGGAGAAATCACATGGCGAGATGCATCATTCCAGAAGATTCCGTAAGGGGGGAAAAAAAATAATAATACAGGTAATCCATCAGGCAGCGTTTTATTCATCAGGAATTCTCCGAATTTTGTTCGGAATATGAGCAAATATGAAGAAGGAAAGAGACTTTTAATAAGGTAGAAAGGCTTAGATCCACCTGCGTGTACTTCACGGCTTCCTGTGAGTATTAGACACGCCCGTGTGCGTGAATGTATTGAGGTACTGCGTGTTCTTAAGTAGCAGGTATTGCAGAGCACTTATCCTCCTGGATAGTGTTACACTCTTCCTCGCTTTCTCATAAACTCGACACCGTTTCAAATCCTACTGTAATATAACAGTTCAGTTAAACACACACACACACACACACATCTTCCCAATGTTACATTTAATGTTTAAGCACACCTCTATTCCTGGTCATCAAACCCTCCCATATCAATCCCCACCAAAAAAATGGTATATATTTGGCATTTGTGGTATAATTAAAGTGCAACAGTTCAGCCATTATGCTAATGCCCGGCGTGCTCGCTAGAACACAGAGTTAAATTGAGTTGCGGGGAGTGACAGATGGGAGACCGGGGCCGCTAATTAAATGCGAAACAGTGTGATGTAAAACTGTGCTTATTAAAATATTCCACTAAAAGCTGAGGCCTGGAACACCAGCGCAATTATCGGGTTTGCACTCCAATTCAATGGTGGTAAATTGATGTTATGCCATACACTCCACTCGCATTTTAAATTCGCTACAGTCCACAACAATGACTGTGGGAAAACAGAGCGCTCGCGTCGCACTGCGTTATCCATTCAGGAGTTCGTCGCTTGTGAAAGCGCTACGTTTCGGGTTAAGTACACCGTATAAGGAAGAAGCGAGCCCCGGGGTCTCCCTTATATGCATACAAAAAAGTGATTTATTTTCTTGGAAGCGTGTTTAGATATTAAGCAATGATTTATTTAGGGCAATGTGCACTGTCGACTTGCTGTCCATTTATTAGGAACACTGGAACAATCATGGTACATTTCTGACATTTGGCAGACGCCCTTATCAACTTACATTTTTATCTCATTTTATACAACTGAGGGTTCAGGGCCTTGCTCAAGGGCCCAGCAGTAGCAGCATGGCGGACCTGGGATTTGAACTCCAACACCAGTAACGTATAAAATCATGGCAAGAGTTTCAGTTAGTGTTCACATTAAACACAAGAGGGAAAGAGATGGAGATAGTAGAGAGAGGATCTCAGTGACCTTGACCGTGGCATGGGTTTGGGCACCAGAAGGCTGGATTTGTGCTTGGCTGACAGGATCCTAACCCGAGGTGGTCCATCTGCTTCGAAGACTGACATGTCGTTCACTCAGAGGTGCTGTTCAGCTCACCTCAGGTGTAAAGAGCTAAAGAGCGCTTACTCGAGTTACCTGTCAGCTTGAGATATTCTTGATTCAAGAAGAAGAAGCCTATATCGCCACACATACATTAATAGCTTTACAGCACAGTGAAATTCTTTCTTCGCATATCCCAGCTGAGGAAGTTGGGGTCTGAGCACAGGGGCAGCTATGATGCAGAGCCTCTGGAGCAGAGAGAGATAAGGGCCTTGCTTAATTGCCCAACAGTGGCAGCTTGGCATTGCTGGGGCTTGAACCCCAACCTTCCGATCAACATCCCAGAGAAAGACGAGAACGCATACGCAGTCCCTCACTGTCAGAAATTATGCAGTTGAGATTCCTGCATTTGGGGAACTCGCAAAGGTCAGCACAGCACGAGTGCAATGGCTGAGCCTCGCTTTGGGCAAACCAACTCCTTGATCACGGTATTGTCCCTGCCAGATAAGGTAGCTCATCCAGAGCCAATAACAAGCGTTGGTCAAAGTCAAAGAGATCGCTGAGATTTTTTTCTCTGTTCTGAGGTTTGAGGTACTTTAACTGAAGCTCTTCACCTGTATCTGCGTGATTGTATGCTGGGATGTTTATCCATCAGAATTCTTATATCATGTGCAACTGGATCCCAGACTTCCTGAATGGGAGACCTCAGTCAGTCCACATCAGAAACAGCATCTCCAGCACCACCACACTGAGCACTGGGGACCCTCAGGGTTGTGTGCTCAGCCCACTGTTGTTCACTCTGCTGACTCACAACTGTGCAGCAATGCACAGCGCGAACCACATCACATTCGCCAATGACACAATCGTAGTTGGTCTCATTAGCAAGATCAACGAGTCAGCTTACAAAGCTTGGACAATTTCATGCTCCCAACTTTTTCTGGAAACAGTTTCCAACATGACTGCTCACCAGTGCACAAAGCAAGGTCCATAAAGACATGGATGAGTGAGCTTGGTGTGGAGGAACTTGACTGGCCTGCACAGAATCCTGACCTCAACCTGACAGAATACCTTTGGGATGAATTAGAGCGGAGACAGCGAGCCAGACCTTCTCGTCCAACATCAGTGTCTGACCTCACAAATGCACTTCTAGAGGAACGGTCAAAATATTCCCATAAACACACTCCTAAACCTTGTGGAAAGCCTTCCCAGAAGAGTTGAAGCTGTTATAGCTGCAAAGGGCGGGACAACTCCATATTACATTCATGTGCATGTAAAGGCAGACGTCCCAAAACTTATATAATATAGTGTATACGGTTGAAATGACAATAAAAGCTTCTTGATTTGACTTGACTAATATAGTGCACAATTAACCACTTCAAAGGGAATTATGGTCAGTACAGAATGTTCAGATGTACTGATAAAGGTATTGAGGTATTGGCAAGCGCTTTCTCTAAATAAAATAAAAACTCTTTCATAATAGATTTGGATGTAACACACAAAAAAGAAGTGACTCCTTCTTGATGTCGGAGGCACAGATTTATTATTTTCTTTCATTTGTCTTAAGATCTCAGGGCACCACCGACAACAAGGTCCCCTTGACTGAGGAGGATGCTGGCAAATAACACAAAACGAATTCACACATAAAATCATTTATAACACCTCCAACAATGCTGTGCTGTTTTATTCACAGAATCTGAGAACACGAAAGTTCAAATTTATTTCAAGGGTTCATCCATACAGCATAAAGTATATTCATGAGCCCTGTATGAATGCTGGAGAACTTACAAAAGATTTTTTGATGTACAGAAAAAAGTACTGAAATTTTATATCTTTAGTTGAAACTGTACAGTAGCTGTGATTTTTGTAGTGAAATGAGATGAAAATCAAGCGTGAAATTTTGCATGCAAGGTTTTAAAAATGATTGCATAATAATCAGGTGTAGGAAAGTTTGATTTGATTTTTATTTTATTTATTTATTGGTGCATTTTTCCATTTTAAACTCAGTCCTTGAAGCTGAGAGTAGAACGTTTTATTAAACACTACATCTGAAGAGGAGTGCGGATTTAGTCACTATGGTATCAGCTAATGAGCCAATCATATTTGGAGTGTTAGGAGAATTTTAGATCTGAAGATAACCCACGGAACACGGTGTGATTTAATCTAACAACAAAAAAAAAATGCATAAAAAATGAATTTATAGTGGCACGTTCCTTATGCCACCCAGAAGAGAAAACATTTTATTTACATATTATTTTTGTAACTTTATTTTACCAATTTTACAGGTTTTTATTTATTTAATTTAATTTATTTAATTTTTTTCCTTTCATTTCATTGTCTGTACCGGTTATACGATCTATCCTCGGGTCACAGAGAGCCTGTGCCTATCTCATTGGGCATCAAGGCAGGATACACCCTGGACGGAGTGCCAACCCATCACAGGGCACACACACACACACACACACACACTCATTCACTCACAAAATCACACACTACGGGCAATTTAGAAACTCCAATCAGCCTAGAAGAATGTCTTTGGACTGTGGGAGGAAATCGGAGCATTAATTTAATTTAATTTAATTTAATTTAATTTAATTTAATTTAATTTAATTTAATTTAATTTAATTTAATTTAATTTAATTTAATTTAATTTAATTTAATTTAATTTATTGTGTGTGTGTGTGAGTGTATGCTGTAAAAGGCAAAAATACTGATTCACACAAATTTAATTCACACGTCAGGCCATAAAAATACCTTTTGCCCACATACAGGCAAAAAAAAAAAAAAATTTATAATAAAAAAGTAAAGCCATATTGAAATTTTGCTCGATATTTCAATATTTAATGCTCTTATACAACATAGCTACAATAACTCTACCTCCTACAAGGCCAGATTCGCTTCAATAGAACAAAATCATTTCCAAGATAAAGTTAAAAAATGTCAGACACGTTCAAACACTCAAACATTTCATTCATTAAGTGAACTTGATTCTAAACATTTTGTAATAATATAGAGTGTCATCTAAATCCTCCAGTAAGGCATTCACAAAGATTCATGCAGTGTTTATGAATGTATTATGAAGGCCCTATGTAGGTACATTTCAAATCATCCACTCCTCAACAAACCGTGGTGTTTAGTGCTAAAACGCCACCTCCTCTATAATTCCTGTGATATTGATTACAATACGCTTTTTCAGGGTTTATTTCCCAGTTTCCGAGTCAAGATGATGGTTTAGATTTAGAACTTTTGCAGCACTGAATGTTATCTCGCTATATTCCGGTGCGGCTCTGATGTATCAGCACTTTTTCTCTGCACTTGATACACTAGATTTTCTAGGACAGTATCCAGTATCCATGTGCATGCGACCCCCTGCTTTTTATTTGAGGTCTGCCCTTCTAATGACTCGGTGAGTCAGAAAATAAAGGCGACCTTTTAAAATAGGTTACAGCGTCTGCAAAATGTCCTACTGATGATCATAAATAATGTGATAGTGTGTGTGTATGCAGGTATGTACAATATTATACATATATTATATTACATATATGAATGAAATAATATATATATATATATACATATATATATATATATATATATATATATATATATACACATACATATATATATATATATATATATATATATATATACACACATACATACATACATATATGTATATATATATATAAAATATATAAAATATATATATATATAAAATGAAATAAATGTTAGTTATTAAAAAAAGCACAAAATATATATAAATTAAATATTATATACCGATCAGCCGATATTGTGTTGATCCCCCTTTTGCTGACAAAACAGCCCTGACCCATCGAGGCATGGACTCCACTAGATCCCTGTAGGTGTGCTGTGGTATCTGGCACCAAGATGTAGCCACGAGTGGCACCAAGAAGTCCTGTAAGTTGTGAGGTGTGGCCTCCATAGTGCAGACTTGTTTGTCCAGCACATCCCACAGATGCTCCACTGGATTGAGATCATTTCCATGAAAGGGTGTACATGGTCTGCAACAGTGCTTAGGTAGGTGGAACGGGTCAAAGTAACATCCACATGGATGGCAGGACCCAAGGTTTCCCATTGCCCAAAGCATGACACTGCCTCCACCGGCCTGTCTTCCTCCCATAGTGCATCCTGGTGCCATGTGTTCCCCAGGTAAGTGATGCTCACTCACCGGACCAAAGCGGGTGATGTTTATCTAGTCTTTTACCGAACACTTTATAAGAACCTGTTTCTACTGTAGGCTTAGATTCCTGTTCTTGGCTGTATGGAGCAGACAGGAGCTCATTCGCTTCAAGGTTTGATGTGTATGGTTGCTTGAGCTAGCATACCAAAAAGCCAGTTCTTTTCTGACATCTGACATGAACAAGGTGTTTTCAGCCATGCGGCTGCTGCTTACTGGATGTTTTTTTGTTTTCTGTACCATGCTGTGTAAATTCTAGAGACTGGAGATCAGCCGTTTCTGAAATACCAACGATCACGTTTACAGTCAAAGATCACATATTTTTTCTCCATCCTGATGTTTGATGGTCATTGAACAGGTGAAATTTTTTCAAGTGAGCAGTGGTATAGGTATAAGCGGCTGATGATTGTATAACATGTTATAACAGTAGCTAACTTGTTTTATGTAAATATATATTTTAAAAAAATATAGCTGGGTAAAAGATATTTAGAAATTATTAAATGTTTGACTCTTAAATAAAATAAAATTAAAACAAAAAAAATAAAACAAATAATAAAAAATCATTAAAAAATAAACAAACAAACAAATAAATAAATAAAAAAAATTTCAAATAATAAATTCCAAAATTGTGATTAATTGCAAACTGCTGAAGAGATGTCATAATTGTTGCACATCTTCTTGTGTATTATTTTCCTCTAACAGCACACTCTGTCGTGTATTTCTTACTAACAGACACTTTATGTATGCATTATGCATTCTGACATTATAAGGTTATAAGCTTTATAAAATGCTATCCATAAAAACACAACTATTTAGGAAAATGTATAAAAGCTTACATAAATATAATAATTTACGTTATAATAAAACCAAAAAAGTCAAAACTTTCTGTAAAAACTTTGCTAAAACATGTGCAGAGCAAAACACACAGAGCTATTTATAAGTTTCCAGTGTTTTCCAGTAACCAGTACGTGACTCTCTGAGCAACCAGTAAACTTCCTCTTTTTCTACACCTACTGCACAGTTACCAGGAGCGCCTTGGGACTTCGCAGTAATAGCCGCTTTCAGACAGTATTTATAATTAAGTCCCATCGAGAGGTGTACACTGTCTACATAAATCTGGCCTTCCAGATTTAGTCACCACCTTGTACTAGGCTGAGTGACAGAGCCGGCTGGAGTCATTAGCGCAGGCCATGCAGAAGTGTTCCTGTCCTCACTGCATCAGCGCGGTCATCAGTGACCCAGACACAGCCGCAGGGCTCCGTCTCCCACAGTCAGCCTCCCTACACACACCTTCCAGAGCTTCATTAGTTCCTCGGTGAACGCACATATGTCATACACACACAGATACATACACAGGAAAATAAAAAAAATCTGAATAAGAAAGAGGACGGGGTGAATGTATGGTCACGTACGGACCATACACAGAAGTCACTCACATCCAGCGTCCAGGGGAAATAATAACAATGGGATAATTTTTTTTAATAGTTACTTAATATACATCCTATGTGTTTATATTACACATGCAATGTGTTTTGAGTTTGTATAAGATAAGACAAGACAAGACTCATGGTCAGTGACTCAGCTGTTCGGACGTCTATGGAAAATTCATTCCAACGCTAGATGTCTGAGTCTAGATGTATACCTACCTCTTACCCTGAGAGTTGGTGAGACCAGTGGAGCAATGCTAGTAGATCTGAGGGAGTGAGGTGCAGTGCAAGGAGAAATAAGAGCTTTGAGGTAAGGTCCAGTCTTGGCTTTGTAGGCAAGCAAAAGTGTTTTGAATCTGATGTGTGCAGCTACCAGGAGCCAGTGGAGGGATTGTAGCAGTGGGGTGATGTGGGAGAACCTTTTGGATCATTTGCAGAGGATGAATCAAGTTCACGGAACCTCAAATGTGAGATTTTCGGATGCTTTCTCTAATGATGAGGAAACTTAAGACAGAAGCCAGACACAGTCGCTTGAAATGAGATGGGGAGGAGATGCAGGATGACGTGAAAGCAGCAACACTTACACGGGGAATAATAAGCAACAAACTGCCCCACAATGATCTCTCAATGATTTCTACAACTGTCAGAAAATTCCTTGGCTAAACCTTTAACGAAGCAAAAGAACCCTTTACAAGAACAACAGTTAAGCGAGGTACTGATTTGGGAGCATCGTGATATAGGACTGCTTCTCTCCAAACGATACACATGGGCATTACACATCATGGAAGGATGTATGTATGGAGCCATGAGAGATATAAGAAACTGAATCTCAGGAGAAGATAAGACAATGACCCTAAAACATGCAGCCAAAATATCTTAAGAAGGCCTTGCATGGCCTAGCCTTAAATCCCATTCAAAATTTATGAAGGATTTTGAATTTGCAAGTCCATCAGAGGGACTCGTGTAGCCTTGGGGAATGGAAGATGATTTATCAAGAGGAGAAGATACGAAATTCAACCACAGTGCCGCAAAAAGCTAAATAATATTTTATAGATTTCATTTTCCAGCCTGTAACTGCCAACAACAGCTTTGCAACAAAGTACTAATATTACGCTATTAGTATGTTATTAATATGCTATTATATGTAGCAATATATTAAGCATAGTTGCTTATGCTTTTTTACAAAGATTCTGAAACTTATTATTCTTATTATTTCCCCCGCCCCATATATCACCTCGACTACAGTCAATATAGCATAACTGAAATCTACTAAATCATTGCAAAGATAATAATAATAAAAATACAGAGTTGTGCATGCATGTACATTTGTACATATCTACATTAATCACTCAGCCCTCTCATTTTTTTTCCGGAAATAAATGAACCATCGGTGCAAATTCAACAAAGATAATTAAATTGCCAGAGGAACTCGGGGGCCGAGAAGAAATATGAAATAACACCATTTGCCTGATTGTCGTGGGGGCAAATTACCAAATGATGCTCTATACAAATTAACCGTCTTGCTCATTTGTCAACACGCTCAAATGATGGCCCTCTCACCAAATCAGGTTCCAGAGAAAATGCATTTCCCCTCCAACCCATTAACAATTCGATAACTTATGCAAAACGCAGTTTGTTTATTTCTTTCCGTCTCGGGAAGCTATACATAAATCTCTCGTACCGCAATATATTTTTGTTATTAATTCCTTGTTTTGCGCCGAGATAATCCCACGAATTTAAGGAGAAATAAAAGAAACCGGGCATGTTCTCTCGGTCTGCTTGTCCGTAGGTCGATTTCTATGGGAGTGATTTGGAGATGTAAATGTGAAGTTACTCATGAGTGTCTGTGATCACAGAAGCATGGAGAACACTGCTGGAGCTGTTCAAGCTGCTCGGTCTGCCCCATTAGTTCATCCCGGTTAATGCCTTTGGATTAGGAGGTTTGTTTAAGGGAAAAGACTTTCAGGATTCTGCATGGATCAACCAAACCATCTGAAGAGGCTTTGTGAATTTCAACATTTTTGAAAAGCTAAGTAGCAAGACTAGAAATGTAAAATACGTTACGTAAATCTTCCGTTGCTTAAAGACTGTTGGAGCGTGAGCCTCAACATCTTAGGAAAGATATCGTTCCACAACCCCAGAGCTTCTTTAATCCCATTTACTTAAAGTTGAATTCAGAGAGATTGCTAATTTCTGGCCTTAAATATTTCACGATGTAAAGTATCCTCAAAACCAGTGATGGACAACGGCATAAAAATGACATCGCAGCGTCCTGTGAAGTCAGACTTACCCATATGGATTATATTTATTGGGTCATTATAAGTAATAATAAGTAAAGCCTAGATAGGTGCAAGACTCTAAGCCTAAATAGAGCTTATCCTGTCAGTGGACTGGCCTGAGAGTCAAACAATGACCAAGAATTCAAGGGTTTGCTCTCCTGACTGATTGCAAATGACAGAGCAGGTCTACGGAGTGGATAATTGCCCAAATCACTATTAAACACGTTGCAGAAATAGAATACTGGAATTGCTTCTCATCGAGGTTTGTTGTCGAGAGAAAATTTATTGAGCTTAACACAAATTTGAGGGATTGCTATATTTTCTTGGCTCGCTATACACATCCGTTTTTGTAGGAGGACAGGATGTCATTTCAATAAGTGAAAAAAAATGTATTAAACTATTCTGGGACTGGTAACAAGCAGAGCTTTTAACAAGCTGTAAGAATGCCAGCGTGGTATAAATTGCTGTTAAATGCAAGCATAGCCTTGTTCCCAACCACCTGTCAGTGTTCTATATCTGACAGGAAGTTCAGTAAAAAAAAAAAGAAAAAAAAAAAGGAACAATTCAGCTCATGGATTGTTTTTTTTTTTTTTCTTCCTTGAGAAACCGCAACTAATTAGGTTGAGGCCTGACCCATTAACAAGCCTGAATCCAATGAAAACTAAATGTCCAAGCAAATGGACTGTAGTGTCTATCTCCATTAATGTTTGAAATATTAATGGAAACATCAGCCGGCCCTATCAAGTCAACACTGGGCTATTTATCTCTGGATAATTGCAAAGAGGTGCTCACATCTCACAGAGGCAAACGGGTGGCATGCCTGAAAGTCAATGGACGAAATTTGTGTGCTAATGTGAGAGCAGGAAATAAGATGAATTGGGCAGTGCTGAAGGAAAAAAAAAAGTTAAACAAACAAATGAAGGACACAAAACTCCAAAATAAAGCATTAGAATAGGAATTAGAGACTACAAATAAGGCCATAAGCTACTATTAAGGTGAAAAGTGTCTCTCATGATCTGTTCACTCACACACTCACAACATTTAGAGGCGTAATCAGTGATGCATGTGGCTGTATCCACCAAACTTCACACAGTATACAAATAAGGATATACCGCTCAAAAATACCCTTAAAAGAGTCTTTGCACTTGAGCGAATCAACATTCTGGAAAGATTGACAGCTGCGTAGGTGTTTTCAACTATCCGATATGAACTGACCCCCTGGAAGACCCGCCCCCTTTCTCTCATCCCATATTAGTAATCATATCTCGACTCGTTTCTTCCGCTTGAAAGACCTCGTCTTCTATCTTAGGAGAATGTTTTGAGTAATGTGAAAAATATATCAGTGTAGTTTTGACGTAGCTGAAACTTTTAACTTAAAAAAAAAAAGATGAAATAGGCCTATAACAAAGTGTCAAATCTAAATGCTAATTATAATTAGAAAGTGATTAAAAACCAAAATGCTGTTTGCTCTCCTGCACCAGTTAGCACAGACACATTGAGCTCAAGCTCTCAAGAAAAAAGTGGAGTGTGTGTGTGTGGATGAAATAACCGTCAAGTACTTGGAATGGGGGAAAAAAAGCTGCTGCTTGTCTGTTTTAGTTAATATGTACACACTGAAACGTTTACATGCACACTGACATGAAAAGCAGTCACAAGTGATGAGTAAAGACGATTTATTTTGATACACCGGGTGTCCTCTTCTGATTGGATAACCTGAAACGGATGTTAATATCACGTCGGAATGACGCCTAAATGACAACCTGTTCATTGCCTGCCTGTGTAAAAAGACGAGGCTTTAATTTCTTTTCGCAGCTTCCACGAGCTGGTCTAAGAGGCAGTCATGACTAAGCCCCCTGAGGCCACAACAAGGCCACATCATTTCTGGAAGAGTCTCTTACCTAAGGGCTCGTGTCTGAACCTGGACGTGACGAGCGGACCTGTAGGACCCGGAGGAGTTCTGCAGAACAAGCGCCATCGTGTCAAATGCACTGCTGTCTCAAAATGTGTCCGGTGAAAACTCCTCTACACCATGGGATGCCTTTGGTCATGGATTTTCTTAGTATCATGAATAAAAAAATAAAAAAAAAACAGCCACGATCACTGTCAGTCTCTGACAGCTAGTCATACGCCAGTGTTAAAAAAAAACGGCTTTCAATTAGTCTGTGCCTTGTTTCCTGATTGGAGAATGACCCGAGGAGTTCAACCAACACTGTCTAGACAGTCATGGACACTTTGCACGCCCTAAAATGGCAAGAAAATTGTTTTGTTTTTTTCTGAAACACACTTATGGATTTTTGCTGGAGAGACAGTTATGGAGTTAAAGTGGCTCTCTATAGTGTTTATCTATCATTTAGTTGAGAACAGAAAAAAAACTTTTGACGATAAGTCTGTGCAATACACAATAGAGAAAAGACTCTGTGTATAAAAAGCTATTGCTTCATTACTGCAATTGTACAAGGCTTAAGAATTAGCTGGAGAAATCGTCCACACACTGCTCTTAGCTCATATTCGCCATAGTCCGTTTTTCACATGTCCTTGAAGTTGAACAAAGCGTACGGAAGCATCATGTTAGATCCCCTGAACCACCGTTTAGTATTCAACCCCAGATATAACCTCTGTGGTTGAATTCCAGTAATTTTGCTGATACTTAAAGAAAGTGCAAACAAGCAATTAAGAGTACCAAATGTTAAAAATACAAGAGGCCAGACAGTGCTCCTGCATGACCTGGAAAACTGCTCTGGGAATCTCCAGTGCTTCTCTGCACTCATCAGCAAGCTGCATTTCCAGGCATGTTCATGTCAGGTTAGTGCCTGCTGGGTGACCACTGTGCCACATGCTCCCATTAAATATTTAAAGCCGATGAAGCCCGCCCAGGGGGGTTTTAGCTTCCACATCTGGCCAAAAACCATCCCGGACTACGCCTCGAGATTGCTTCTCGGTATGCTCCGACATCTTATCATGGACTCGGTTGAAAATGGAACACAAAGCTGGAGTGAAGGAGTAATGACGAGCCACTGGGAAGGTCAACGCTTGGCTGAGCCCGAGAGACGAGGAAGGACAAGCGGTGAAAGAGGGAAGCAGGCTGCGGGGTGGCGTGGGGGCAGGTGAGCGTTCACCTTCATCTCGGCAGGGGCGGGAATGAGTGTCCTCGCTCAGGATGTGGACAAAGCGTGGGGGGAATGTTAAACGCTAAAAAAGTCAGAGAGCAGACAGCATCAGCCCACCTCACGGCCCCGTGCGCTCTGCTTGATGCACCGTGTCCAACCTTGCCCCGATGAGATGACATGGAGGTGCTGCATTTACTACTGACCAGCCAGAGAGGTGTATCACACTGTAGGTATAAAACATGTTCTGTTAAAACACTGCTTTAGACAATTACACGTGCAGCCATGCTGTACATATACACACAACATATATACACTCATGTTCTGCACGTCCATGTGGTTATCTGATCTAATACAGGACAAGAGCATTGGATAAATGAAGCAAAAGTGGAATTTCTGTAATTGTGGCATTGATGTGAGCACCAGATGGGCTGGGTTGAGTATTTCAGAAAGTGCTGATCTCCTGGGGGTTTCACACACAACAGCCTCTAGAGTTTATACAGAACAGTGCCTCAGATTCTTGTTCTTGGCTCAAATGAGTCAAATCTGAAGTCGCCCACATGGTGTCCGATATTATCCGCAATGGGCCGGTGTTGGTGCGGGTTTTCATTCCAGTCGAGCCGGAGCTACACCTGATTCCACCTGATTAACCAGTTGATCTGATTTCAATAGACTCAGGTGTGGCTTCTGCTTGGATGGAATGGAAACCTGCACCTGGCCCAGGTAAGATTAAACACCTTTGTCGAACCCATCAACTTTAGGGTTCAATGCGTCCTCAGTTCAGCAGTTTCGACGACTCTGTACTATTTTATACATTGCGCTACTCTCACATGATTGGCTGATTGTGTAATTAGGAATGAGAAAGAAGTGTGATAGTTAACCATGGCGTCTGTGGTTTGTACCAGACAGACCTACTGGTGAGCTACTGGGATTTTACACAGCATGGTGGCAAAAAACATGGACAGAAACGCCTTGTTCATGAGAGAGGAGAGGTCAGAGACGAATGGTCAGACTGGCTCCAGCTGACAAGAAGGCTATAGTACATCAAATAATCACTCTTTTCAACCGTGCTGAGCAGAAATGCAGTTCAGAATACACAACACGTTGAGCCGGATGCTTCCGCTCCTGTCAGCCATCAAAACAGGAATATGAGGCTAGAAACTGGACATACAAAAAAGACTGTACACATAAAGTATGTCTTTGTGAGACTTGTGGGGTTCGTCTGTGTAGAAAAAAAAAAACGTATACTGAATGAACTGGAAGCCAAACTTGATGTAATATCATCCCATATGTGAAAGACCTACCTTCACTTTTTTTTTCTCCAGGATAAGAACATCTTGCATCATGTTTGTCAGTCATGAGCATTCCTTGTGATTCGGTCAGACTTCAGACCACTGGGAAAGAGCTGAACAATTCAAACAGTTCTCTTCACAGTAGAGCCAAAAGTACTCAAAGTAACCAGCTATGACAAGATACTCATGAAATCTCATACTGATCCGTCAATAAAAAGAATAAAATAAAAAAAAAAGTGCTCTGTAACGTGAAACAGTAGGTCGATGTTGTTGTATTATTGAGACAGATAAACAGTACTTTAATTCAACGCTGGCTTTTTCATTATTAACAGCAATGCTATCGATTTGAACCGGTTTCATAACAAGATGTACAATAGTGGTTACCTAGCTGAGGCCCCTGACTCGAGTGGACATGGTTCTAAAGTACTTGTGGACGTAGCTGAGGGTCCAAGCCGTGCAAGAGCACTTGATTTTCATTATGGGTGGAACCGAAGTCCTTCAGCGAGGTCCTCTACAGCCTTGTCGGTGCAGTCACACGGCACACCATCAAAGCCTCTCCGCTTTGATCAACTCTTCAAAAGCCTTTTTCCTGGCCCCTTCTCAATGCCTGCTCGCCTACTTTCTGACAGGCCAGGATTTCTTCTAGCCATGATTAAACACTCTCTTTAATTCACTTTATCCATACTGAACCTGCTTTACCGCCATATGTACAATGGATATAAAAAAAAAAAGTCTCACGTCAAAATGGCAGGTTTTTGTGATGTGGAAATAAAAAAATAAAATTAAATGAAAGATAAATCATGTGAGAACTTGAAATTACAGCGTATATTAAAAAAAAAATGAAGTGAAAAACAATCAGAAAGCTTTTTAGGGGAAGAAGAAACCTGTGCAATATTTTTTTAAAGCAGATTTTGATTTTATTTCTGTACTGAGTCACATAATTTTATTTTATTTATTTATTTTTTTATTTATTTATTTTTTTTTTTGCTTCATGCTTTGGGTCAACGTGGTGCTGAAAAAAGTGAAATTTCTTTTCATCTTCAGTTTAATAGCACTCACTCGACGTTCCTGCACTAAACTCGACCGGTATTTGCAGCTATTCATGATTCTCGATAAAAGCCTCAGTTAATTCTGGCTGAAGGAAAGCCGCTCTAAAGCAGGATGCTGCCACCATCATGCTTCACTGTGGGTCTGGTTTTCTTTTGGAAGTGTTGTTGGGATTATGGAATTATTCTACCTTTTGAAATTTTCTACATGGTTCGGGGTGCTTAAATTGTGCTTTATTGTGAGAAAATGGCTTCTGTCTAGCCGTCCTAGAAGTCTCCATCGCCCAGACGTGTGCAGAATATGAGAAATTGTTGTAACATGCAGAAAGTAATCTACTTGTCAGATATTCCTGCAGCTCCTTTAATGTTGCTGTAGGTTTTTGGCAGCCTCCCTGGTAAGTTTTTGTCTCGCCCTTTTGTACATTTTGGAGGGACGTCCTGTTCTTGGTGATGTCACTGTGGCGCTCCAAGTTTCTCTATTTGTTGATGATTTAAGGTCTTTACTGTTTTCAATGGATTTGGAAATTCTTTTATACCTCTCTCCAAAGCATGTAATCTACCATGCATGCTTTGTAAGCTCTTTGTAGAGCATGGCTTCAGCAGTTGGATGAAACTAAGAAAAAATCCTATTGTTGATTTTTATTTAGAGTTAATCCGAACAATTTCATGGATGACAGATGTATAAAATTACTGTTGAACCTGAGACTAAAGGTGATTTGCGGCCACGGTTACCAAAGGGCGTACATACTTATGCAACCCAGTAATTGGAACTTTTTTCTATTTTCTTGAAAAGATTTGTCTTTTTTATTTATTTTTCGCAAACAACCTATTTCGTAAACAAACCATTTTAACAGGTCTGTGTTGATTTTTATACCCGTTGCGTGTGTTTTTTGTACGGAGTGTAGAAGTTGACTCTTCTCCTGCAAAATGCAACAGTATGAATTTTTTATGACTGTATTAAGGATGTTAGAGTTAGGGATAAGTTAGAGAGCAAGTGTAAGGACTTATTGTTAATAATACCATGAAACAGATGTGTTCTGCTACATTAGTCGGCATTTTCTATCCCGGGGTTTTGTTTCGGGCTTAAAGGCGAGTGTTTAAAAGTAGTCTCTGCATTTCGATGCAGTGACAAAATACTATATAAGCACAGTCAACGTGCAAGTCACTGCGCCAGTCTACATATTTATAAGTATATGAATAAGCCAGCAGCCCTACATCCTAATAAATATAACACTATAAGAAAGAGGTATTCACACTGTGGATAAGGGATTGCTGGGGGGTATGGCTGCGACTGAAAATATCGGAAATAAATATTTAAAGGACTTGTTTCAGACGTTTGTTATGCATTTTGCGTAGGAGCATCAAAAATGGCTGGAACTTTTTTTCATAACGAAATTGCCACATGAGCCAATAAACATTTGCCGCGCCGTTATGATATTGACTAACGCTCTTTGGAAGCCCCGCCCCCTTCCACTTTTTATACCAGTCATGTTTGTGCTCACGGTGCTTCAAATTTCTGTCAAGGTACATGGGGAAAGTATGGAGTTCACTGAAAATGGCAAGAAACAGCATATTTTGACTGAAAATATTAAGCAAAAATCTGTTTGTTTGTTTGGCTCCCTTGTGCCAGTCAGCGCTCAGATACATTTTGAGGAGCAGATCAATAATGCAGGACTAGGCATGATTCTTTGTTTGCGGTTGTCAGGTCTGCTGCATTAAAAGACCCCGTTTTTTCATGTGTTTTTTTTTATTAGATAGTTAATAACAGGCAATAAAAGCCTTGGGCAAATTGGATGGCTTGGCCTGTTTTTATGTCTATACGCTGCAGTAGTTTAAGTAGCCTGCTGACAAGTATGTTTTTGCCGGGCGCAAGTTTTTGAAATACTGAGTAGTGGGCCTCACGGGGGAAAAAGTCGGAATAAGCCTGCTATAAGGGACTTGGACATGCTGCCTGTTTTGGGACAGTTTAGTACTTTGTGAAACAGGATTTAGAACGAGACCAGCCAGGCTCAAGACATGAAAAACGAAAAAGCTCTTTATTTAGCCACAGGAACAGCTTCTCAGCGTGCATGGCTGGAGATTCTGAAAAGACAGAGACTGACAGGGATCCATTAGGGAGCCTGGCCTCTTCTTAGTGCCAGAGACCTGGGAAAAGACTCAGTTGCCTCTCTTTCTCTTCTAATCTCTTTCCTCGTTTACCTCATTTTCTGCAGAGGAACTATACAAGGCCATGTGAGTTTCTTGGATGTCTGTGAGGCTGTGCTCTCTTCCACAGCTCGCTCTGTTCAAAAGCTGGCCTTCATCACGCTTCAGCTCAGTTCAAAAGCAACGTAATCACGCGAGTCCGACAGACCCCAAGGTATAGGATGCGGTGAAGAGAATGTATTTTTAAAGATGAAGGATAACTACACTCGCGCACACATGGCCTTAGGTATAAATATCATCCCACACTTTCCACCGCATGGCAAATGTGGACAAATTAAAATTCCTCCTGGACAGCAATCTAAGGCGGGAGCGGTGTCTGAAAAAGCAAGACGTGATGCACATGTCGGCGTCCGCTGCCCACAAAGACGTGGAGGTGCTCGCATGGATCACTTTTAATGAGGCTGTCTGCTTTCGCACCGCTCAGTATTCTATCCCGCTTTTAAAAGGCTGCTATGCTATAAAGCCAAACGTCTCCATACCTGTTAATTAATTACACATGCCTCTGAACACTTTCCCCCGAATCGAGTGGCACGCTGCCTGGTTATTCAAGGCCGTAATCATAATTTGGTGCAAATACAGACATTTGGTAGGCAAATGCACCATGGCCTTGAATCTGGGCCACTTCGAGCGTCCACGTTGCGCTCGCGTGCTCGTAATGAATTTAGAACCTAACCAGCAAAATAACAAAAACAACAATAAACAGACAAACGATCTCATCTGCATGAATTGAATTGAACACTCCAGCGTTTCCTATTCAGCATCAATGTACCGCAGCTATCGCTTGACTCTCTGACACGCTGTATTAAAAACCTCTTGTAAGGTTAATGCTTTTAGCAGATTATTTACAGCCAGCATCAGAGCTGAGGGAGCTGTTCATTTTATATCGTGCAGGAATTCCAGTCAGTCCTTTTTCTTTTTTTCTTTTTTTTTGACTCCATGTGCTTTATTGTCAATACAAGAGACTTTAAATTTGATTTATGGCCAGGTCAGCAATAAGAGCAGCCTAGAGGTTTAAACGCTGTAGTGCTCATTACTGGATGAATAATGCTCATTTCTTTCTAAATGAATATCCTCACACTAGTAGGTGACTTTGTAATGTTTCTTCCTCATCCACCATCTCATAGGCAAATCAGAGAGGTGCAGTAGAGTAAAAATGAACCGAATAACAGAGGGAAAAGTTTTGGAATATTGGAAAGTCAAACCCGAGACTTAAATCCGATTTGATTTGAAAATTTCTGTTTACCAACATTGTCTATCTAATTTGACAAACTTGGAGAAAATTTGCATTGTCGAATAGAAAAATCACAATGTTTGAAGCTCTTAGAGACACATAATCGAGATGAGTCGAATCTGTAATTGCTGCAATTCACCCTGATATGCTCAATGCTTATCGATTTCTTTTTCAATTCTGAGGACATATAAATACTTGTTTTACTTTTATTTTTGTAGAGAACAACCAGAAAAGGATTAAATGTAATTAAATGTATTTTCTGAAGGCGCAGTAGACTTTAAAAAATACTGAAATACATGTGTGTAAAAATCCTGAAAGGCTTCCTATCGACCCACAAGAAAGCTTCAGCTTCCACATGCAGCAGATCAAGAAATATGGTATGTAATGCGGTTTGGAATATTACGGAATGATTAAAAGGAAGCTAAGCAAGCCAGACCATCATATCCTCTGTAGCTTTTTATTCATGCATTGTTGCTTAATAAAACGAAGAGTCAATTCAATGTCAATACCAAAATGTCAGTTACAATTCCTCCCAGACCGAAACACACAGCTCTCTTAGTCATGGCTTGTATTATTATTATTATTATTATTATTATTATTATTATTATTATTATTTATATAGTGTCATTAAAAAACCCACCCCATAATAATTTAGCACATAATAGTAATAAAGTAATAAATCCCGACAGGTTGTGCTGGTATAGCTTAATAATCGATGTTGTGGTTAATATACTATGATAAGGACACTATACTATAATAGTGTTCGAGAAAATTGATCAACATCTGATCAATAAGACTTGAGCAGCGCTGTGGATTTAAAAATATATATATTATACGCTATGATCAAGCAAAACAAACCGATTGCTGATTGTTTTTGCAACTCAGGTACAGACTATTTGTTGTACAGACAAAACTAGATGTGGTTTGTGAAATACCACAAAAAATTAAAATAATAATAATAATAATAATAATAATAACAGTAAGTGCTGTGGTCAAAAAAGGCAATTAAAAGGCAAGGTTTTTTCTTCTTCTTTTACTTTACTTGACTCTTTAAGCTGAAGTTCTCTGACCCCTGGGCAAAAGATTTTCTACTAAAGTGAATATATTAAACTGCAAGTCAAGGCTGTTCAATTACATTGCACCATACTTCTCTTACTACTCTAATAGGCCAGTCTACATTTAGGTAACTAAATCCATCTGATAAATTGGCCCGTGGTCAAACACCTGTGTTCACTACGTCCCTTATCACATTTTTGTTAGCTTCCCACCACCAATTACCGACTCGATGGTTGCCAAGGCCCGGACCCGCTACATCCACCACCTCTCCATTTTATCAAAGTCTTCATTAAAGAGGCCTAGACTAATTCAGCCTCTGACTTTCCTTAATGCAACTCTTTCATTTATTTCCAATCAGCCCCTGATCTCAGACATTTATTTAAATCTCACGCACAGCCACGATTGCAGGTTACCTCTCTGGGGTCATTAATTACATTCACAGTCAAAAGAAAAAGTCAGCTGTCCTTTGGAAAACTGTATCGATTACTCAGTCAAGCCTGCATGGTAAACATCTGCAGATTTATGAAATGGGGTCATCTTTTTTTAGCACTGCAGTCCTTTCTGTTGTCATCTATAAGCTGTCCATCACCTGGGTCTGAATGCAGAATCGCTCCATGGACTTTAATCTGGTTCAGAAAATTGTGCTTTGATGGAACTTCTTTCTTTAAAAAAAACACACACACACACACACACACACACACACACAGACAGGTAGACGCGGATACGAGTCTTATGATAACTGAAAAATTGAGCAAGCCTTCAAGTTGAGGAAACAGTTCTGTTTGTCCGTGTTTGTGTCTATGACCTTCAATCTCGCTGCCGCCCGCATCAGCTGCAACACACAGCCGCGAACTGTATGTGCCAACTCGCAGAGCAATCTCGCCCAGACAAGGGTGAGAAGAGGAAAAGCTGACCTTTGATCCAGGACAGAATTCAATTTTAGTAAAAAAAAAAAAAAAATAATAAAAATAAAAAAAGGACCTTCTTGCCATCTACTTGCTGCACAATCTCTGCCCTGCCGGATATAAAAGCAGACCAGAGGACTGTGAGTCATCAAACATTTTTCAGGCAGGATATTGTTAAGATGAAAGACACATGTTTGGGCTGGTTGAGGTGTCAGAGGGATAAATAATCATTTCACACTGCTTTTATTGCAGTGCTGGTCCTTGAAGAGAGAAAAGGCTATGCATGCTACAGTAATGCTGCAAGAGCAACAAATATGCAGAATCTCACCAATCCTTACACGCAATTGATATTAGGACCTTCTCCAAATCTCTTTAGTGGCCCTCAAGCTAATGCTTTAATACAAAGCTTAGGTAGCATTTTATAGCATGGTAGTGTTCACGGGGCCACATGACCCCGACATAAACCCTTAGGAAATAATGGGAAAGCTTGCGTCTGGTTCAGACTAGGACTGGGATCTCACTGAGTGCCTAAAAATGGAAAGCCGGAGGTTTTTCCTTTCATGCAGGTATGCTGTAAGATATGAAGCAGGTGGAACACGTTCTTTAATGTTCACAGTAATACATCATTGACTTAGTCTCTGCCTGGTCAGGGAGGCATTGGATGAATTTCTACTAGAAAATTTGTAGAAAAACAACAAAATTTGTTTGAAATCTCAGGCAAGTGCAAGCAAAGATAACTGTAAAAAATAAATAAATAAATAAATAAATATTGTTCCATGCATGCCCATCTCTTAAAAAAATAAAATAATAATAATAATAATAATAATAATAATAATAATAATAATAATAATAATAATAATAATAAAAACAATTCTATACTAGGCAATGGCCAGTATGGTGCAAAATCTGACAAGATGGTCAATACAGGGAAGTACATTGACCTGTTTCAGTAGTCGTAATGATTCTATTTAACTCCAGATTTTAATATAATAAGCTCATATTAGAATACCCACAATGCAGTCCTTCTCCCTGAGCCTTTCACATGCACATGATGTGAACATGATGTCACTACAATTCCCATAACGCAATTCTCCAACATCAGCCCAGCGTTTTGATATGTCAAAGTACCAGTAGTTTTGTGGCTACAGTCAGTTTTGTGGTGACACGCACATGACCCATAATGCAGTTCTACACACTGAGTTGAGGGTATTCATCCCCATCATGCAATTCTCCTCAGTGAGTTGATGGTTTTGATGTATGACACGGCTGCAGTGTTTTTTGTGTACAGGAGAAATCTGATCGGGAATTTCACATGACAGGTACGTGGGAATGATGAGAAAAGTAATCTCAGACATCTCCAGAGAATTCTGAGCGTTTTGGGATATGATCCATGCATGTGAGTCAAATAGTGGTATGAAGACAGTAAATCTAAAAGACTCTCTGTTTCCTCCACTAGACTCATTGTACATTAATGTGAATTTTGAATCCCAAAAGGAAATTCCGCATGATGTGTACATGGGATCAATTCCCACATGGAAATTCCTGATTCTCTAATCCACAACGTGGCTGAAAACCTGAACACATTGTACATATGTGTGTCAGTGATGGTGTGGGAGTTGAGGGGGGGTCCAAAATTGTCTATTATCATATACAGGACGGAAGCCTCCTGGTGGTCCAGCGGCATGTTCCCGGGCAGGCCGCTATCCCAGCCACTGAAGAGTTAACTCTCCCAAGCCCAGATTAAATGGGAGGATTGTGCCAGGAGGTAAAACCTGTGCCAAATCGAAACATGCGGACGAAAGGATCCACTGTGGGGACCCCAAACAGGGATCAGCTGAAAGTATACCGGACAGGAAGGACGCAATTTTCTGGAAATTTCTGTTGAAGACGTATAAATGAGGACTACTTTGTAAGACACATGAGAGGATGTCCGAGCTGTGACACAGGTGTTTTATTCCCCATTCATTCTCTATGGGCGTCAAACTATTGTTTTTGGCCATGTGGAGGAAAAGTAGCAGCACCAATGTTTTGAAATACATTTTCTGACACTGTGGCTCCAGTTGAGTGCTAAAAAAGAAACTAGAAGGAAAAGATGAAGAAGGAAATGATCACATGAGATCATGTGCCAGTGGAAATTGGAAAGCTGTCATATAGGACAGGGGACGTTCAGGTCACGAGCATGTAAAGAGCAAAAAAAAGTCTTGAAAGAAAATGTGTTCGCTGTTCTATTCATAAATCTTACTGCTTTGTTATCCTGGTCAGGGTCATGGAGCCAATCCCAGGAATACTAGCACATGGTGGGAGAATTCACGAATGATGGGATGCCAATCCTTTACATAGTGCAAGCTTACATGTGCTAAAAACATGTCTGGAAACTAGAAGAAGAAGAAGAAGAAGAAGTACCACTTATAATGCAATTACATTATGTCTCTAAAATCTACACAAACAATTATAAGGCCTTAATCCAATAGGTGTCATCTCCTATAAGGCTGCTTTTGCCACTTATTATATGATGACGTTCCCATTAGCTGGTGTTCAGACTCCATTTAAACCAGAATCTTATTAAGTTAATGCTTCTCTAGCTGGTGTACCATTTCTCTGACGATTCAGAAAGCGTGTTATCCTGGTCATGGTTTGTAGTGGATCCAGAACCTGTTGAGGTGTCGCGCCAAGCACACACTCATTTGCACCTGGTTTAGCATAGCCATGTTTTCAGGAAGTGGGAGGAAACCGGAGAACCTGGAGGAAACTCATAGAGACATGGTGATATGACGGAAAACATGTAAGCCTTAATAACTCGCAGAACCAGTGATTATGTAGAACAATGATGTTTAAAAACGTGTCACTTCTGTGACATCTTCATCTGAGCCAAGTTCAGGATCGAACCAGTGACCCTGGAGGTGTGTCAACCTTATGCCAGTAAAAATCAGTGTCACTTGCCTTAGGGATTATGCCAACCTTACATCAAACCTGAAGCCTTTATGGCAGGTGACACTTCATGGAATAAGCATTCATAAATATTCAATATATTCACTATATGGTTTCTGTCAGTTTACATAAAGGATTTTATGTGTCACGGCTTTAAGGTTCCAGGTTCGATTCTTGATGGCTGTGTGGAGGTTTCCTTTGGGGTTTTTTTTCACTGTCCAAAAGCTTCTATAAGGCATCCAATATACTGTGAATTCTCCCATCTTGCGCTAGTATTCCTGGGATTGGCTCTGTGACCCTGACCAGGATAACAAAGTAGTAAGATTTATGAATAGAACAGTAAACACGTTTCCTTTCAAGACCTTTTTTGCTGTTTACATTCTCGTGACCCGAACGTCCCCTTTCCTATGTGACAGACAGCTTTTCAATTTCCACTGGCACATGATCTTATGTGATCATTTCCTCCTTCCTTCCATCTCCTGTCAAAAGACTCATTAAAAGCCAATGACCCCAATTTCACAAGTATGAAGTCAGATGTGAAGCTCCGGAGCATCTAGAGCGCAACGTGTTGTATCACGTCGCTGCGCCCGGAGCCTCCCCCGCGGGGTGATCGAGCTGAGATCTACCACTCGGTGACAGTACAGTTAATCAACACGCTGAAATGGAGGCTCACACCAGACAGAGCTGGGTGTCATGCGTCTCCGCTGCCACCCCCACAAACCACTGAATAAGCATACGTGATCGCAAAATCAATCCACAACCGCTTTGAAAATTATTGCCTCAGACCCCCGGCACATGTTTTGTCACACACTGCTAGGCAATAAAAGTGATATTAAGATTATTGATCGTTGTGTATGGAGTACTATTAATAATGTTGAACATGGAGCTAGAGTGATATGTGAGCATATACTGTAGATCTGTTCAAGTGTGTTGTTGAGATGCATGATGGGTAAAATCTTCAGATCCTACAGGCAAATGATGGATTGATTGATGGATGGATGAGGTGGAAGTCGTTGCCTTTGAGGCTGGCATTTTTGGTGTACGGCGAGAATGTAAAAATGATGGTACGGGGGGGGGGGGGGATTCAAATTTTTCTTTTGTCTAATCTTGGAGCAGTAGAAAACAAATGGATTTTCCATTATGGTGAGATGGAAAGTTCAAATCTGCAGGCGTAAACAGGACTCCATCTGGTTTCGTTGCACCTCAGAAAAGCTAGGAGGGAGGACTGGCTGTGATGTGTTACCCCTCGTTGCGAGAATGTGTGTTCATTGTGCCTTGGCATTCCATTCTGGTATTCCTCATGCCCAGCATTCCCAGGACAGGATCCAGATCCATCCATTTCAAGATCAGGTACAAGCCTGACTAGACTAGTGCACTTGTGCAATCTAGGACTAATCTCTTCTCTGGTCTCGTCTTGTCTTCCTGTTTTGTAAGTCGCTCTGGATACGAGACAGTGGATGAAAAATTAAATGATAAAAATCAAACATTCCGAAAGGTTAAATCAATACTAATTCAGCTCATGACACAATACTCGTCCACAGCAGTGTCCTTAATATTTGAGCGAACAGCGGTCGGGTCTCGACGTGTTCCCTCTTTAAGCCGACCTCAGCTTAGCCCTGCAGACAGCAATCATTAATAAATCTGGACGTGTTAAAGCCAGGCTCCCTCCATTACGCTGCATCCCGGGCTATCTCAACCCTCTATAAATTTGAAAGCTCCGCAGAGCCAGACGGAGCCGAGGCGATGCTGCAGGGACGGAGCTGAGATGAAACATTCATTCTTTTTCGCCGATGTTTTATTTAACCACCTTAGAGCAGCACCCGGGGGGGTGGAAAACATGTACCCACCGGAAATGATATTAAGGCTGTGGCACGGGTCGCGAGATGCCGTGTTTGTTTTGCGGAGAGTAGATCCAGGAAGCCATTATAGTAAGCAGCGTGTGGACACTCTGCTGTGCCCAGAGTGCTGAAGGAAACCGTTACAGTGTCACGTAGCTACTAGGATATCCTGCTTTCATCTTATATTAACAGCAAACCTACTTGCAGCATCGAGGACGGTGAGAGCACTTGGTTCCGTATTAGGGGTCTCGAGGCCCTCGTGTACGTCTCAACGTGATTATGAAACGATTCTGGATGCATCTCGATGCTGTACTTTTTACTTTCGAAGCGTAAAAGCAAAAGCCCTGGTTTTCAACAACAACGTAAGCTGAACGTGAGATTATTACTTGTCACATAGTTGATCCTAATAAAATCTCGGACGGATTCTATAACAGATAGTGCAGCAACATGTCAGATTCTTTGCTGAAGACAATCCAAAGACACAGCCGTGTTATGTAAATAAATACCTACAGTAGGCTTAACCCCTTTTCCACATCCTTACAAGGATTCTGCATGTAGTCACAATGAGAGCTGCTGTTCTAGAAGCAATATTGTATTAGACTGACTTAAAAGCCAATCCAGGTGCTAGTCTATTTGGTTAAAAAATACAAATGACTTTTTATACACCAGTCCTTTTTTTTCCATTTCATTTCCTCGACTGCATTTTAAATCGATGCACTAATTCAAACCGCTTGATCTTCACACCTCTAATTCTTAGTCTTAAAAGGTCTTGACCTGTAGAAGTTTCAGTTATGCTTTGCTTCACATAAAGCCGCACTTAAACAGCTTCATTCATAGATCTGCAGAATCGTTGAAAAAGAGAATCGAAATGCAACTATGAATCTTTTCTTCTCTTTTTCTTCCACAAATATCTGATGATCCAGGCTTTAACTTTCGTAGTCCACGTCGCCGAAAGACGCACGAAGAATATCTAAACGAGCATGAAGTGCTCTTACTTACCATGTGTGCATATACAGACAGTTTTATTCAGGAATTAGAAAGCTGTTCAGGAAAGGTTCTTCACAGCGAATTGTCGTAAGCGTGAAGGCATTGTGGCAGCTCTAATTTGGACGAAGTTACTTTTCCAATTCCCAGATTCACTCAAAACAGATTGAAACATCAAAAGAAGGTAATGAAGGCCTCCAAACACAACAACAGAACAGGTATACCTGACTATTGCCAATGAAGTGTAGCCAATAACTGTTCCATTTGTGGTGTGCAACTGAGCCTGAAATTAATACAAATCCCTTTTATTTTCAACCACAGACACGCCGAACCTCCAGCGGTGCTCGCAGGTAATCTTACTGTATAGTAATTAAACACTGGCTTTGAGTAGCTGGGACTTTGAGTGATGTCTGACCTCTTGGGGATCAGCGGAAAACAAGCGCCTTGCTTTCCAGGCTTTAGATCAACCTCCCACGAGATCCTGATGAATGGCGAGCCAAAGAAATGAAATTGTTTATCGCCGCCTTATCAAATTAACCACTCTATTGCACCCTTAATTGTTTATTAAAGGTCTTAAGATGGAATCACATAATGAACCTGTTACCCGTTTTAAGCCTTTTTTCCAATTAGGAGGCGCACTGACTCATGTCGTCGGCACGATGTCACTCCTATGAAAGTGGAGATTTGAGAAAGTTCTTTTCTTTCTTTCTTTTTTTTTTTTAGGAGCTCGAGAATGGCTTCCGTGTCTTCTCAGCTTTCGTAATAAGATGACCACAGCACCCCCTGTTGTTTGTTAAAGGCTAAAACAGTAACCCTGGATGAATCTGGACTTCAACTTAAACAAAAAATGGACACAGACTGAATTTTACAGCCATTACAGACTATTTTCATTTCAACTTCTCATGTACCCCTGTGAAATTCCGACATTGTCATGTTAACTGTGTCAAACCTGAAAATCTTGTTAGCCAGGTGGAAAAAAAACACCCCAAAATATGCCAAGATAAAGATCCGGATATAATTCAGTGCAAAAGCTAGCTGAGCAAAAAGCGTTTTGGAAAAGCAAAGCTGCACAAGCTTGCATTAAATAAGCTTCCCACGAGGCCTCTGATAATATAACGACTCCACCATCTGCAGTCTAATTAAAAAGGCAATCACAGAGCTGGGTTCATGCTAAATAAGAGATGAAATAACTCATCAAGGTGCTTATGTCTTTAACAACCCTGCTGCTCATTAAGACCCTGCCTTCATTAAGCAGTGCACTGTTCTACAATGGGCTCTTTCTGGAGAACGGGAACCAAACAAATCCACGTCATGACTTACTCAGAAAAGAAAAGAAAAACACTGAGCGCTCCAAAGACGAAAAAAAAAAGAATTTGTCCTTCTGGAGGATGTTTCTACGTCGTATTTCCCCCGAGGCCTGATGTTTTCTGCGTGCTGAGATGCTTTTCTGCTCAGCACGGTTGTAAAAAGTGATTGAGGTTCCATATCCTTCCAGGCAGCTGGAATCAATCGAACCGTTTTTCTCTCACCTCAGTTATCACCGCCCACAGAAAAGTCGCTTATTCTGTGTTTTGAGTGTTTTGTTTTTGAGCAGATCAGCAGTTTCTGAAATACTCAAAACACCCACACCACAAATCAAAAGGTCACACTTTTTTCTTCATTTTCTTCATGCTTGATGAATTTTGATGCCACATGATTGGCTGCATGAACGTACAGGTGTTCCTAATCAAGTTTACAACAGGTACATTTATATTTATAGATTTATGGGAGGTTTTATTGTTTAAGATAAACACCCTAAAGCAGACACAGGAGGTTAGCTTCAAGATTCAGGTTTCAGGCTAACATGACTAAGTAGCTTTCTGAGCAGATTTCTAGTGCAGTACCGCTAATATAAAACAAACAGACATACTTTCTGTGATACTTTAGTGATTCAAAATGAACTGATTATGAAAGGCGGGGTGCAGTGGTTCAGTGGTTGGTATGTCTGCCTCGTACCTCCGTGGTTGGGTGTTTGATTGCCTTCATTCTCACCTCCCTTTTGCTTGTTCTCTCCATGCTTCAGGGGTTTCCTCTGGGTTCTCTGGTTTCCTCACCCTGTCCAAAAACATGCCTTGTACACTGATTACTGTCTCTAAGTGTTTTAACAATATATATAACATTCCATGTTCATATCTATACACATCACTGTACCATATTCAGACCCAGTCACTGTATTCATTTTTTATTTTGATATTTATTTTTCTATTGCAAATTTCTACCATACCAGTAGAAATTTCTACCGGTATGCCCTAGATGTTCTATTTCTACTGATTTTATTTAATTTGTGTCTTATTTTTATTCTTTAGCTTAGTGTTAATTGGGTATTTTTATATCAAGGACAGTCAGAAAAAGCCTTTAACTGCATGTTGTACTGTGTATGAGGGTGTAAGTGACAAATAAAAGTTTAATTTAAATGTATTTTGTGATGAATTGGCACTCCATGGTCCAAGGTGTCCACTACCTTGTGCCCTTTGTCCCCTGGGCTAGACTCCAGGCTCCCTATGGCCCTATGTAGGGTAAATGCAAGACAGAATGGACGGATGGATGGATGGATGGACGGACGGATGGATGGATCGACGGCAGGATGTGCAGATGGATGACTGAAATGAGTAGCTAGAGGATGAATGTCATTTTTAAAGTCGCAAACGATGCCACCAAAGTGATGAGCAATTCATATAAAAACTTTGTGAACATTAATTAGCGTATGAATTTTATTTCATCCAAAAAACTCTGTACATTCATAGCTTTTTTGCTCTTTCTTTCCTGCTCATACACTCCACTGAACCCCTCACCTCCAACTCTTTAAGCCATTTCCTGCCAATTCACTACCGTCCTTTTGTTTTCACTCTGTTTCGCCATCCTATTTATTCAGCTTGTAATTACAGGTCCACATTTCAAATGATGTCCATAAAATAGAGCCCCTACATCTTGGCTGGCTAAAAGCCCAACAGGGTAGACCTTCATGCTAAGCTGCCCTTAATGACTTTTTAATGGGGCTTTTATGCTTTCGGTTTTAACGATGTACTTACAACAGCTCTAATCATTTTATTGGAAATGATGAATGATTGAGAAAAGGCTAACATTAATTTAATTTACCGCTCAGTCTTCCTGCGTTAAGAGCCTAAGAAAGCATTGTGGAGAGAGAACGGAGGGAAGAGAGTGCCGAAAGACGGTGTGCGTGCTACGCTAGAGAGCGACGGGGGTAATTTATGATAGCAGCAGTGTTGTTTTCCCTTATCTCTAATTAGACCCTTTTTGTTGAGCTTCCTGATTTCAGCTTTGAAGCAACAAGGCTTGGTTAACAAGACAAGCAGGCAGTGGAAACACACAGCCTTCCAGGCTTTCACATCATTCATCATTCACAGGGAAAAAAAATAAATAAATAAATCAATAAATCTTTGGGGACCAGCACATGGCTGTGTTCTAACAGTTTCTGAATGTCCAAATACTTAGCAGCCAAGATGCTTAATTATAGACTGTTGAATCATGAGAGAGAAGCGATTTCCTCGACCAGCAATAGCCTGAATGACAACGCAGATTAAGTCATATTTAATAGAGGATTACAAAAAAGTCTTCACAAGGACCGTTCGCTTTTGTGCTTAGATGGAAAGAAGCCATGGAATTCATAAAGGAACGATGATTCGTTCCACTCATTGTCCATTTCCTAGAAGAAGAAAAAACACTCGCTGACTACTATTTTATGAAATTCTGTAGCTACTGTAATTGTGCATACCTTCAATACACTCAAGAGGTTCAGGTAATGTTCATATCAACAACAAAAAAGTGGATTTCTCAGTGGCTCATGGCATGGCTGTTGTTGAGTGATGGACTATGTGAATTGCAAAATATTTCAAATTTTCACTCACAACTGTCCCTAAAGTCTCTAGAGCAGGGGTGTCCAATGTTATCCCGAAAGGGTCAGTGTGGGTGCTGGTTTTCATTTCAACCAAGCAGAAACCACACCTGAGTCTACTGAAAGCCAAAATCAACTGATTAAACAGGTGGAATCAGATGTGGCTCTTGCTTGGTTGGAATCAAAACCTGCATCAACACGGGCCTTTGCGGATAAGATTGGACAGCCCTGCTCTAGACTCAGAGAGCACAAAACATTTCTCATTTATAGAACTGAGCAGCTTAGGGTCCGACAGTGGCATCTTGGGAATGGTGACGGTCACAACCTCTGAGTGACCACTTCCAACGTTTATATTATGGCATTTGGCAGACACCCCTTTCTAGAGCGATGTTCATAAGTGATTTGAAGTCTGTATCAATGAATACATCAATACTGGTTCGCTTGGTCGCAGACTAAGGATATCATCACCAGCTGAACCACCACTGCCACTCTGAACGGCAGATAAACTTTAAACAGAAGGTTCCAGTCCTGTCAGGAAAGAACAGGAATCTGAGGCTCCAATGGGCACATGGAACTTCTACAACTGGATAAGGTAAAATTCAAATATTTATATATTTATATTATATGGGACGTGACAGTGAGCAAAGCTTAGTTACTCGTCATATGGTAGTTCACGTGGCAAGTGGTAGCTCAGTGGGTAAGGTTTTGGACTACTGATCAGAAGGTTATGAGTTCAAATTTTAGAACTACCATGCTGCCCCTGCTGGACCCTTAAGCAAGACCTCTAACCTTGTTTAAATGAGATAAATGTTGTTCTGGATAATGAAGTGTGCTCTCTGAGACTTTAAGAACGGTTCATTTTAAGATGCTTCCAGCTGAGTTGATTTGAGAATTTCAGAAACTCTCCATGGATTTACACTTGTTTCGAAAAACAAAAAACATCCTGTGAGTGGAGGATCTGCAGGCTAAAACACCTTGTCGGTAAGTGAATGTAAGAACTCGGAGGCTATCTTTAGGCTTTTTATTCGACTATTATTTAACAACAAGGCCAAAGATGAAAGAGTAGAAAGTTTCGAAACCTCTGTGGGATCCATAAACGCTTCAGAGGCATCATGTGGCTCTGCAGTGGCATGCCAGGGATTTAACCAGCATGTATGTCTAGTGGAAATCATATACCCCAGAAAGGCCTGCGATCAGCAGATTCACCACCACAGGAGGCATGGCCAAACACTCAGCAGCAAGCAAAGATTACGCCAAAAATTAGTCAAACAACTGCCAAAAGTACACTGGCCAAAACCCAACTGTAGCCAATTGCTGAGCTTTGGGGAAAGACCATGTAGGCAGGTATGGTGTTGTGGTGGGACTCCAACCTCCAGTGTGGTGTACCAGCTGTGACTTACAATACCATCGCTCAGATCATGGAGATTAAGTTATTTAGACTTGGACTATGACCGGAGTGTTGTCTGTAAATCAATCTAGCTTCAGATCATGTCTTTTTCCTTGAGTCACCCATTAAAGGTTATATCACATCAACATTCTATGAAAGTGTGAATTTACTGATCATCACAGGAAGGAGAAATCGTCTCCCATTCTGCCACAGTAAATTTTAATAATATTGTGTTGTTGACTTATTTAAAACATTTCTAACAATGTAAACGACAACATGTAAACAATATAGTCAGATGCTTTTTAACTGCTCTTAAATGAGTAACAAGTTTGAAGTTTCTCAGCAGTGAGCTAATCCACAAAATTAACTAGCATCTGCACGGACACAAAGACACTAAAGCCGTTTGAAAGATTTATTAACCCAAATAATCACTCATATGTACCCGGATTCTACACACTATTTAACGTGATCAGTGAGAGATCTTAATGATCAGAGAAACTGAGGCAAATTAAGATATGCTACTCTGACATTCTAAAGTTTGGAGTACTGACACGACATTATGCACCAGTCTGCAGGACAGCCCACCCTCCCAAACACCCCCATCTCCACCTTTACCATCATCACCACCACCACCACCATCACCTCCACCCTCATCACACCCCTGCCCCTGAGTGGTAAGTAATAATTCAAGAGGGGAGAGAAAGAAAAGTGAGAGGCCTATTCATTAAAGACCGATGTCACATCTAATGCATTTTGCACTTCAGACCTTGGCGGGAAGTCCATTACGTTCCTCCTACCAGGATATTGCATGCTGGGTAGGACAGAAATTCATTATTCTACAACATGACTACATTAGCTTCATAGTAACCACCTGCACCGGCTTCCTCTCCAATAACAGCAGGATAGCTCCTTCACTTTCTCATCTCTCTAATTTAAGCTCTTGACTCTGCCACCCTTCACTTCACTTTTGGTTGTTCATGCTTTCCTCTACTCACTTCTTCCATTTCTTCTTTTTCTACTTCTTCTCTCTCTCTCTCGTGTTGGATTTTAGTGACTGGACAAAGAGGCGTGTGATTGAAACAAACACTTGACATTTATCACAAATGCCATGGCTGTTAATTAGGAGCCTGAAAGCTCTTTAGAAATCTAATCATTACACAAGCAGACCACTGAGCTGACTGGTTTACAAGAAAGTCAGGCTATCAGATAGAGACATCAACATGGAGGGAAAAAAAAACACTCCATGCTTTCTGATGTTAACGATGTGAGAAGATTAATGGCTATATTATCGTCAGTGAAGATAGTATAGCATTCAGACCAGGAACAGTATTCAAAAAAAAAAAGATGCCTAGTATTTGCAAATGATGCAATTTTCTTGCTTTGTGATTGAGAGGAAAAAAAAAACAAAAGCTTCATTCTGCACTGAAGTTCAGCGATGAATATTTCATGACTTAACCTTTGCGATTCAAAGCACTCCTGGCTGGACTTGAACAAAAAAAAAAAGCAATTAAAGGACAATATGTTCCTCTAAAGCAAAGAAGCATCACGTGTAACGGATGAAAGAAATTACCTTAACGGTGAATTGATTTCATATTGATTATGCATAGTACTGCAAAATAGAAAAAGGTTGAAGGCTGCAACGCCTATCCATTCACTTTCTACTTCATCAACTCTCTAAAATCCCCCAACATGTCTTGCTGTTCTCTATTACTGCAGTTCAACCGCACAAGGATAATTAGCACATGGCTTTTATCTTTTGTGGCGTTTTATTGCAAATAGATCTGAATGAACGGAACGGCAGGAGCGTACATGCAGAATTTGTATGAATAGCCTGACACCTACTGGTAGTAATGAGAATTGCAGTTTTACGTTTTGCACCTTTAGTGTGTATGATTTCACACGGAAACGTGAACATCCATCTTCTACACCCACGTTTATTCCTAATTAGGGTCACGGGGGTCTGCTGGAGCCCATCCCAGCACACATTGGGCGAAAGGCAGGGGTACACCCTGGACATGTCGCCAGTCCATCACAGGGCATATTGTATAACAAAGAAAGTAATTTAGTGTCCATATGTCGACCATAAGCACCGCTGTTCTGGTTTTAATTAGTTTTTAAACCATTAAGGATCCTCAAAGTGTCACCCAATATGCAGTGTCTTATGACGAATGGAGCGAAAGTCAATAAGTATACGTATTTACACATACTCAAGTGTTGAAAGGTATATCTAGGTTTCAAAATTACGCACAAATGTAGTATTAGCTTTGTTAGCTAACCACTGTATTAGCAATGAAAACAAAGCTAGCTAGCAACTCATGTTACCTCATGAGAGACAAAAGAAACTGTGTAGAAATCTCCAGTAAAACAAAACTTTTACATTGGCTTGTTAATTGTTGTCCGCTGTAACTTATTTAACCTTCTTAATAATAATAATAAAAAAAAAGTTAAACACTTTAAAAAAATTCACAGAAAAAAACAAGCTGAAAAACCTTCCACGTTGAACCACTTGCATATTATTCTTTAGAATAAACATTTGCTCTAAAAAGCTGTTGAAGATTGATTTTTATCATGAAATTCTAAGTTTACTTTTAAAGCTTCAATCTTTCCTTGACATGTTGGCCTGTTTTCACGTTGATTAACAGTTTCCTACATTACCCACAATGCTATTCAACTAATTCGTCTAATGTTAGTGATAGATGGAGGAAAGGCTACCGGATAAAAGCAGGGCAAAGTGGTCTCTCTTACTGAAACAGGAAAGCTTACCAAGCACCCTTGCCTTGTGAATGGTCCCAGCTTAAAAATGGGGCTATTTTCATGCAGGGCTCTGAAATAGATAGTGAGTAGTGTGTTCACTCAGAAAATTTCAAGAACAAGAAATGCACTTCAAGTATCCGGATGATTCAGTGGAAAAAATGAAGTGTGGGATACTCCAAGCACTCATCGGTTAAAGCTTTGCTCATGTACCAGAAGAGCGGTGGGGCTACGGGGAGACGGAAGCGCTGGATGACAACAAAAACTTCAAGATGGCCGACAATCCTTTTGTGGACAAATATCTTTTAGATTAGCCCACATTATGTTCACGGTATTCTGCTAGAGCTTGTTCGATGTCATTTAGGACACAACTGTAATGGTTAGCTAGTGTTAAATGTGGTCTTTGTTTCTATCATTAGTTATTTTCTTACATTTTATAGTAGTTTATGTGTGTATGCATGTTTCTCTTCAGCTTATTATAAGGAGAATACATATATGACGAACAATTCAGGCGCTCTTGCAGATACCGGGTGTAAAAAAGCACCATTACTGTTATAGAGCAGAAAAGCTGGAAGCAGAAGTGGTTATAATGCGTAAGTGTTTGGATATGTAGTCTATTCATCAATATCTGCCATTAGCATGATGCAGCAGCGCTTTAGTATTTTGTCTGTCCTGCTCTTTTACCTCATCTGTTGATACACTCTGCTCGAACATCAGCTTCCGTAGCTTCCCCGTTCATGCTAATACTCCACCACCACTGTCATTTCACACACCACTAACTAGCCGACTCTAGAACTATAACTCGACACAACCCTGTTGTACATCAGCGCTGCATTCTGGAGTCCAACGTTAGCACCAGTGTCTCCACCAATTCTGTGCTTGAACTCTCACTATTATGAAGTTAACCGTTGCTGGAAAATGGTGAAGGCATTTGTTTACACACCGAGAGTAAAACCTTACCTTTATCATTTAACCGTTGTAACAGCACTAGCAGCGTAGCAGACGATCCGTACCTTCTCACAGGAATACTACTGTATTACACCGTAAAGAAGGGGTCAGAGTTCTATTTATTTAGGAATTTCTAACTAAAATTACTGATAGGATGGTTATAGTGCAGTCTAGTGGCCCGTGGTGTGTATGACATTTCATCTCCGACACTACAAGGTACTGAGAAGTTCTTTTGTTTAAGCATTATAATGAGAGCGGAACAGCTCATTTGACTCGTCATGCCACGACTTATCTATTGGAAACACAGCATAAGTCACATGACTGCTAGAGGTGGGGGTAAAAACACACAACATATACTTTAGTGAGTGTTTGGTTAGAGATTAGGTTAAGATACATATTTGTTCAAGGTGTTACTTGTATTCTTTGTCCCTGGATCTTCAGGTAAGAATACCATAGAGACAATATCCTCATGTCCTGTCATGTGAGGTAGCATACTCATCACAGGAAACATGACTGTTAAGGAAATATAGTTTAATAAAAAAAAAAAAAACGTTGGTCATTGTTTGCATATGGTTTAATAGACATATATTTGCATGAGTGCTTTGACATTCATCAGCCTCAGCCACATTCAACAGCTGATGCATCATGTCTTAGGCTACTTTACATAATTTTCACAGTTTCTGATATTTCACTTCATTTATTTATTTTTAATCAGACACATTCTGCACTGCGTCTGCTCAAACCCTGCACAAAAAGGCGATACAACAGTTTGTAAGAAAAGATACCCGGAATACTAGTAGAGGAATATAGTAACTTTTGATACAGTATGTTTACGCTCTTCATTCGCAATAGTTTTAAATTACCTTCTGAAATGCGTTTGACCTGAAACTTGCACTTTGCTTCCAGGAATGATTTCCTTACATGCAAGTGTAGAGCAGAGCAGCAGCTGAGATTTGCATCAAATTGCACTGACAAATGTGCTTTTGGGACACATTGTCCAAAGCGAACGCTTTTGCCGAGGCCTTGCACAGAGTTTTTTGAACCTCCGTCTGAACCGTTTAATCCACGAGGAGAAAAAGACGATAAAAACCAGCATTATGTTCAAATGAACAAATATACCTTAAATGCGACACTATTAAAAGATGCTTAATAGTTCTAAAAAGATGTTTAGTGCACCGTAAAAATCCTGAAATATATTGCATCCAAAATGAAATTATATATATATATATATATATATATATATATATATATATATATATATATATATATATATATATATATATATATAATGTGTTCCGCTTCATCAAGGCTGATCCTCAGCAGGAGCTGCATCACAAATCGCCTCTCACAGGACACACCTCTGATATTACTACACTTTTATCAAAATGTAAGAAAGGTTTAGTTTTGAAAAAAAAAAAATCTAATTTACAGTTCATATCACCAATAATCAGCCAAAAAGTTTACTGTTTGCTTCAAACTTTGTAACGGAGCCAGGAGTCTAGAGTTCGTCCCAAAACTGGAAATAAAATCTTTCCCAGTAAATATCATCCTCAAACTGGATGCAGTTGTTACACAATTACCCAAGACAAGATGACGTGGTTTAGGACACAGTGTGTCTGTTCTACAGCAATGAATATATATATATATTTATGAATATTATAAAGGCGGCCATCTTGGAGATCAAGAGTAGTTTGGTTACATGGGGTGATATTTGTCAGCAGTCTGTCCCCAAGCCTCCAAACTCTCCAAAAGTTGTAAAAAGAATTGTTCAGACCTGGAAGCTAGGTAGGAAACCAATATGAGTTCCTTTCGGGTTCTTTGGTTTCTTCCCACCTACAAAAAATGATGGATGATTCAATGGTATGAACCATTACCATGTTGGTAAGAGGATTAGCTAAACTAAACTGGACATCGGTATGAAGGAGTCTGTGAAATGGACTTGTGTACTATCTAGGGTGTATTCCTGCTTCAAGTCCAGTATCCCAGGGAAATATTCTGGATCCTTCATGACCCTGACCAGGATAAAGCAGTTACTAAAGAGGAATAGTGGTCGACAATGGTCTTCCACCATTTGCGAGCTACATTACGTCCTAGCCCTAGCACAAATTTAACTAGAATACACAAACCATGCCAGGGCTGAAAATGGTGATATGAATATGATAAATTCTCTCCCACCTAACTCATCTAACTCATCACTGCTCAGCTGATGATGAAGACTCTGGGGCCCTCCTCTCTCATCGGCGGCAGGGTCTCCACATTCTCGATGAGGATGTGCTTGTCCTCCCTCTTCCCTGGACTGTCCAGGGCCTGAGGCTGACACAGATTACTCCTCAGCTCTTCACAAGTCACGCGCAGATCCTTGAAGAGATGCAGCATGCTCACACCAAACACGATGACCAGGAAGCCTCCTATGGTGCCCACGACATCCACGGCTGACATGGAGCCCCACTCTTTGAACAGTATGATGGAGGTGGTGAGCACTACGGTGGTGAAGAACACGTAGTAGATAGGGTAGACGAGCAGCGTGTTAAAGGTGTCCAGAGATTTGTTCAGGTAATTGATCTGGATGATGATGGAAGCCACTAAAGTCAGCAGGAGAATCCAGGTGAGAGGATGACGCAGGACGGAGGGCTCGATGACGACTGTACGGAGGAAGATGCCCAGGCCTTTCACTGAAGACACGGTGAAGGCTCCGAGCAGCGAGCAGATGCTTATGTAGATTAATATATTGGTATGTCCAATGCGAGGAGCAAAGTAGAAGACCATAACCAAACAGGCTATGAGAAGGATGCTGGCAAACACAAGGAAACCTTCAGGAGACAGAAAGATAGCATTAGTTTTTTTCCCTTTCCTTAGGTTTTTCTTATCCTGTAAGCATCATATACTATTATTTTCAATCGAGTGCTCAAGGGATGACGTATTAACCTGAAAGTTAGCATCCCCCGGTTCCATCAACAGGAATCCAGTAGGATTTTGTCCACTGGCTTTTAAATGACTTACAACGATTTGTTCATTAAGATAATCTTCATGAAGAATTAGGCTACAAACACTCCACTCAGTCACAAGACCACCATTAAGCTTCATCTATTTCAATACTCCCTGATAAAGATCCACTCCGTCCTTTTGAGACATGTAAAAGCTTTTTAAAAAATCAGCAGTGGGGGAAATATCCTGAGCTTGTGTCTGGGCTGGATTAGAGAAACCGGGGGTAGGAAATACTTGTGCAATTGTACAAGTAATTGTGCTGCGTGTGCAGTGTTGATCTTGAGAATGACCGCCACTGGAGGACCTTAGTAAAATGAGGCATTTAAAGCATCTAACATTTCTTCAAATGTTAAGCATGCTAAGGCAAGTTTTGCTAACACTGGCTATATTTATTATATATTTAAGGCTAGACTAGCATCAATTCGAGTAGCTAACACTGGGTGTGCAGCAAGTCACACAGTGGGTAATGGTAGCTGTTGTTAATTTCCAGGATATTTTATTTCTGGTGTATTTATTAGCAAATGTTTAGCGTGAGTCATGTATGCGAGCAGCAATGGCGTTTTCAGGCAGCTTTGGAGAACTAATTCAATTAAAACACAACATTAACTTCATTCCATTAGTTAAAACATATTTGCTTTTAAATACATTTAAGAGTAAAAGAGCAAGTCCACTTAAGTACATTTTTGGCTGCCACTTGACAGTCAGACATGTTTGATTTCCAGATCATTTGTCAGTATTTTTTAGTATACATCTAACCCTAACCCTAGGCTCCTGTTGTTATGTGTTCCAGTTCAGAAATTAGCCCCACCCTGAGCCTGTTTTTCGTAACAGGAAGACCAGGAGTTTACAGTTTCAACAGAGAAGGTAGTGTCTTTGGAATTCAATTCAATAATCTTATTTATAGAGTACTTTAATAAGAAGAAGAAAAGGGAGTTTTTTCCTTGCCACAGTCGCCTCAGGCTTGCTCACTAGGGATGATTTTGTCCAACATGTTTTTTTTTTTATCTTCTTATGTTCTGTAAAGCTGCTTTGAGACAATGTCCATTGTTAAAAGCGCTATACAAATAAAATTGAAGTGAATTGAATTTATATAACCGCTTTACAGTTATCCGGATATAGACATCAGATACAGATTAGATTTCAGAGAATCAGAATTTTATTGCAAATGAAGTCTGTCTCCAGCAACACACACTAACACCATTCCCTCCCTGATTACTAACACCTTCATCAGTCTCGCATTACATCATCAAGCCTAGTTATTATTATTGGTTCTTATTCAGCCCTTGGCCAGCTTAATCTCATCTCTAGTCAGTGAAGTCAGTGTATAAGCTATTATGTCTAGTCTTGGTTAGCTTATGAAGCCTGTATAAGATCTATCCTTACCTTATAGCATTATTTGTTTTCAGTTCCTTTATATTGTCATGTACTGAAATTTAGGTTACAGCGCAATGGTGTTGAATTCTTGATTCTGATTGGTCAGAAGGTGTCGATTAATTTTATAAGTCGGTAGCTAACAGGTTTCCATAGTAGCCGCTAACAAATGAATATTGAATAAATGACTGTGTTGTTATTTAAACCAAATATGATGAGGTTTTCTAATATTTCTATTTATTTATGGAAGGAGTCTCCAGTTCAATCAAAAGTAAACTGTTGTACATTTTGGTCTTTTTCAAGTTTTCATGATCTTGTTTTGCGAATATTCGACAACCTTAAACGTAGCTATAAATGGATAAATAGTACAACCTGTCACTGCTGTGGTATAAGAGCAATAATACATATTTTTTCCTACAATACTATTGCAGGCATCGTGACAGACCTCATCATATATCACTGACTCGTTGATTATTTTCCTAGCTTAGTTTTTCTTTGTGTTCAGTGTACCGTTTTGTTCCACTTCCACGTTAGTGGTTAGCTTCGTTGTGGTTTGTTTATCTGTTTACGTCGTCTTCCTATTGTGTTCTATTGTCCGTCTAATCCTCAGAGTAAATAAATCCTCACATGCGCCGATACACGTATGGGTTACACTGCTAATATAATGCGTGCTTATAAAGCTGAACATGCGCTTCCTATTTCAATCAATAAATAAACAAACAATCAGCAGAAATTGAGTTTATATAATACAGACTATTATGTTGCGAAGAGGAACAGGAACAATGTGTACTGAATCTCAAAAGGATGAAAAGGAAGTGTCCTTATGGATGTGTGTTAGAAACGCTCACCTGGGTCCAGCAGTTTATCCGTCATCTCGTTCAGAGTCGTCACGGCTTCCTCTTCTGGTGCATGGATGACCATTATAGTGCTTCCCAAAAGGCTTAGCATGCAACCGAGCTTCCCTAACAGGTTCATTGTTTCCCCGAAGAGGTGAGAAGACAACACGGCGCTGGAGAGAGAGAGAGAGAGAGAGAGAGAGAGAGAGGGTTAAAAATAACAAAATATAATCATTATAAATGAAAATTCTACATATCACTCATTAGTATGCCAATATATTTCAGTTCAATTTTGTTATGCTGATTATGAAAACACTTTATGAGAAGAGGATGAACTTCCTCCTTCCTGAATTGAATATTAAGCAGTTTTGCACATTGTGCAGCCACATCATTGGTGCTGTTATTAATATTAAGCTCTGAGGACTATACAGAGCAGATAAAATAAGATATGTGTATAACTTCTTCATAATAGAGTGAATATCACTCTATTATTTACCTGAAAAGTACGCTCAGGGCTCCGAGAGGGGTGACGACGGTGGCTGGAGCAAACATGTAGGCTGCAAAGTTTGCTGCTTCTCCTCCTCCCACTGTCATTACACACAAAAACAAAATGACATTATTTATTATCTTGTATACAATAGTTTATCATACATCGGTAGATTCATCATACAGTAAACTTACTAGTCAACAGTCCACCCCACCACAGCCAGTCCTTCAGGTAGCCATGTCCTCCTTCACCTAGAAAAGATAAAGATGTTGTTTTAAATATAGAGCTGCTATTAACCTTTACATTTCATCAGTACATAATTATTAATGCTGCTCAAAATTCATTTATGTATAAACTTGGCAACACGGACATCATAGTTAAAGTAATATGATGCTTTGGGGCTTTTGTTCGAGGAAAATAATCAACAGGACAGTAATGTAAAGCAACCCGATGCAAAGCAGGGTTTCGGTAACCATCACACAGGTGATTAGATTTTTATAAATTCATGTTCTGGAGAGTTTTATTCCACTTATACAACAGCAATTTGTCAATAAGTACATTTATATTCATCAAAGCATGACACATGGTACATTTGTGGAACAGCCGCAAAACAAGCTTCTGTTTATAAATTACGCGATAGCAGATATAAAGTCATTCCTTCATTTTCTCTTGATGTTGATAAGACGTAAAACAAAAATTAATTAATTAATTAAATTAATAAATAAATAAAAATAATTAAATAAATAATCACATGTTTCGTCCTGAGAATTTCCTAGTTACCGCTTTGCTTCTGAACGTTCCCAAGTGCTAACACTGGAGACTCCTTCCATAAATATTAAATAAAATCCTCTTTTATAGAAGGTTTTCCCAAATCTGTTTATTATTAGACAGAGATTAGACAAAGTGAGCAATCAGATTTGTTGCAACAAATAGCAGCATAATTAAAGCTTACTAATAAATGGATAATAAAATAAATAAATAAATAAATAGAACAAAGCCCTATAATTGTTGATCTGGTGAAACTTTCAGTATGTGATTTTTGTATCCTACTGTATGTACAAATTGTTTTATTTGGAAATATCCAAAGTTCAGGAGTTGAAGAGAAGTAGTATTGGTAGTTTGCAGACGTACCAGACCGGTGTGATTGCACTGACCTGCCCTGGTTTGCCCGTTTGCAGCCAAACGTAGCAGTGCCTTCTTTTTCAGGATCACGCTTCCTCCTATGAGAAAAGCTGAGAGCACAGCTAGAGTCAGACCAATCCAAAATTCGCATTTTCTCCATTTGTCTGAAGAAAGAGGCGGCAACGTAGCAGTGGAGTTGAATTCGCTGCTTAAAGTCCAGTTGCTGGCTTTTTCTGAGTCCATCACGCAGTCAGACGTGGACGATGAACAAACCAGTCTTATTACAGTCCCTAAAACAAACAAACAAAAAGACACTGCGGTTTTAAAGATGTTTAACACACAGTCAACTCTGGCGCTCCATTACTAAGCACTAAGCATTTATATCAGGCATAACATTATGACCACTGCCAGGTGAAATGAATAAGACTGATGATCTCCTCATCATGGCACCTGTTAGTGGGTGGGATATATTAGGCAGCAAGTCACCATTTTGTCCTCAAAGTTGATGTTAGAAGCAGGAAAAATGGACAAGCGTAAGGATTTGAGCGAGTTTGACGAAGAGCCAAATTGTGATTTGGCTAGATGACCGGATCAGGGCATCTCCAAAACTGTAGCTCTTGTGGGGTGTTCCCAGTCTGCAGTGGTCAGTATCTATCAAAAGTATCCTGTTAGTCCTGTTATTTGCTGCCACACCTTCAGAGGAGTCTATGCCTCGAAGGGGAACCAACATAATATTAGGCAGGTGGTCATGCCTGAATGGTATCTTTTTATTTTAAGAAGGACATTTCAGATAATCCTTATGAGCTCAGTAAGTCTGCTTATGGATTTTAGACAGACGACACTATTATTTTGTTTATTACAAGAATGAGATTTTAGAAGAAAGGCACAAAGTTTCTCCTATTGTTTAACTGGAAATTCTGAATAATTTGGGATATTGTTTATATTAAAGTCATTTCCTCCTGTATACTCTTCTGCAATTAGGTGTGAAACTGACTAACATGTGAACACAGTTTCTGTTAAACAACAACAACAAAAAGTTGGCACTTCTCCTGTAATGAGCTTCTGTTTAAACTTGTGTAACAGGTTCTGGGGTCAGAGTTTACTGTGAACAAATTTGGTTGCAGGGGTTTGGAGCAGGTGTACTGAAATTTACAACTCTGAGGTTTATAAACAGCATTGTTTCCTTGGGTAATGTACACCGTGGATAGAAATGATGAACACGATCCACAGTCCAGAACATTTTATTCATGAGTTAAAAAAAATATATATAATATATGGCCTTTTAACTGAGAGATAAAAAGAACAACTGGGCGAAAATGGAATTGTGTGAAATGTTTTTTTGAGATGAATAAAAACCCCAAAACATGTTTGTTCAAATTATTTACTGCTTGCCAAAGAATGCCCAGGGTATTAAAAGTGTAAGTTTGTTGACCCTCTGGTCATGCTGAGGGGGTATTTATTCTGTGAGTATGGGTCAACACAGAGAGAGAGAGAGAGAGAGAGAGAGAGAGAGAGAAATAGAAATAGAGACAGACAGAGAGATAGTAATAGACAGAGAGAGAACTAGAGAGAGAGTAATAAAGAGAGAGAGAGACAGAGAGAGAGTAATAGAGAGAGATAGACAGAGAGTAATAAAGAGAGAGAGTAATAGAGAGAGAGAGAGAGCGAGAGAGTAAGATAAATAGAAATAGAGAGAGAGAGAGAGAGAGAGAGAGCGAGAGAGTAAGATAAATAGAAAGAGAGACAGAGAGAGAGAGAGAGAGAGAGAGAGAGAGCGAGAGAGTAAGATAAATAGAAATAGAGACAGAGAGAGAGAGAGAGAGAGAGAGAGCGAGAGAGCAAGATAAATAGAAATAGAGACAGAGAGAGAGAGAGAGAGCGAGAGAGTAAGATAAATAGAAATAGAGACAGACAGAGAGAGAGAGAGAGAGAGAGAGAGAGAGAGAGAGAGAGAGAGAGAGCGAGAGAGTAAGATAAATAGAAATAGAGACAGACAGAGAGAGAGAGAGAGAGAGAGAGAGAGAGAGAGCGAGAGAGTAAGATAAATAGAAATAGAGACAGACAGAGAGAGAGAGAGAGAGAGAGAGAGAGAGAGAGCGAGAGAGTAAGATAAATAGAAATAGAGACAGACAGAGAGAGAGAGAGAGAGATAAATAGAAAGAGAGACAGAGAGAGAGGAATAGAGAGAGACAGAGAGAGTTTTCATTTAATTTCATTCCACATCTTTCACTCTGAGGACCACGGACATACTTATTCAAGTTTCTAACTAATTAGATAATTAATTAATTTATTTATTTTAAATGCCTCCACAGTCAAAGGCTGCCGTAATGTAATGTAATACACACCAACAAACAAACAAACAAAAATAAAGCTGTAATGCGCGCGCACGCCACCTTCAAAACACACACATTCGCGTTCACACACACACACACACACACACTATCCTTTCCCCCCTGTTAGGCTATAATGTGATCAGAAAATGTAATGCAAATGATATATAATGTTCAATTCTCTCACCATTCCCCTCTGAATCGGAAGTTAGGCGAATCACCAGCATGCTGTCTGCTTCCCCGACGCTAGAAAGTAATCAACACTTAATCAGCACTCAGATTCGTTTAATCCATTCGACGAGATTCCCATTTATCAGCCATGAGCGTGGGCCTAATTAATGTTCACTTCACTGCGAGTTTTTGTTTTATCTTGTTGAAGGTCCGCAGGGCGACATCATATCCGCACTGAGCTTCATATGAGTCAGTGTCGAGCGCAACAAGTGTGTGTGTGTGTGTGTGTGTGTGTGTGTGTGTGTGTTTAGTCAGGCTACCGGCACCGCCCGAGCTCACCTAGCATACATCATGAGCCTTCCTCCCTGAGACAGAAACCAAACAACGCAGTGAAACTCATTCTAATTGAACAAATGAATTCCAACTAAACCCATATATACTTTATTAAAAGGTTTATTTACAAACCCCACTCATATTATATATAAATAAATAAATATATATAAGTGAATTTTAATCTCTTTTTTTTTTTTTAAAAACGTCCCCGTCCACTTATAACTAGCACCTGTTTAATTATACAGTATATTAGCAGGATGCTACAGGAAATCAAGTGAAAATACTGTATTATTATTATTATTATTATTATTATTATGATGCTTGAACATCACACATTGTAAAGTGACATGTTTCGCCTGGAGGACATGAATAGATGAACCTAGGTCTTTTTCTCGAAGTTTTGTGACTATTTAGACTGATGACAGGAGGAACGTGAAGCGCCTGGGTGCGGCGCTGAAACTATGCATAAGTCATGGCGTCATGCTCCGTTAACCCAAAGCCTGACGTAACGGAAATTCATCGTGATGTAGAGAGCACTGTGACACAGAACATCTCGGTTTCACACGCTAAAAATCCTGAAATCATCTCGCATTTAACATAAAGTTAGGATTTGTGTATGAACTAAGGATAAAAAAACTAAAAAAAAAAAACATTTCCCCCTGAGATGACCCACCTAAGATGGCACCTTAGCAATTAGCCACTAAGTGTTGTTTACATTTTATTTTTACCCATTCAGAAGGAAAAATGTTCTCCATGAACATTTCCGAAAAAACACCAACTTTTGATAAGTCACTGATCAGAATTTACTCATTAATCTTGGCTAACTGCTTCATCTTGATGGATCCAGAATCTATCCCAGGAATACTGGGCACCAAGGAATTCACTCTGATATGAATAGGACAGCAATTTATTTCAAACACACACACGTACACACACCCAGGAGCAATCTATCATAGCCAATTTGCCTACCTGAAAGTTTTTGGACAGTGGAAGGAAAACCGGAAAACCCAGAGGAAACGGAGTGGGAGGCAATGCTACTCACTGTGCTGCCCAGGATTTTCCACAGAAGCCATTTTTTATTCTCAGATCAGTCATTAAAGTAATTATGAAAACACGAAGACCAATATCACAAACATTTCCGAAGTCATTAGAAATATTACACGACTTCTTTACTACACAGCGAACAAGAAAAGAAACAAGAAATATGCTTATTATTAACGATAAATAAATTCTTTACAACCACAGTGAAAGCACAACTTGACGTTAAAGTTTAAACTTTTCCCTTATTTCCAGTTGCTGGCTTTAAGAGGACTGATCCACTGCACCGAACATAATCATGATCTGTCAGTTTTTGAAGATAAAACGATATTATAGTGACTACACACAGCCATAACAGTGATAAAATCTTTGGAAAGTACTCTGTGGATAGATGGGATCAAAGGTGTTGAGGTATAGGCCACGAAATCAGTTTCATTGCTGGACACCCATATGTGATTGTTGAACATCCCATTCCAAATTGGTTCCATTGGACCCCAATTTGCTTCTATAACAGCCTGCGCTCTTCCGGGAAGGCCTTCCATTAGATTTTTGAATGTGGCTATGGAAATATCTGCCTATTGAATCCTGAGGTAAGATCTGTGCAGTCACAGCAGCAATGTCACAGCTGGAACTGGTTTGGTGTTCTTAATTCCATGAAAGGGAAATCTTATATTTACAGGATACAAATACATTCTAGACAATTGTTTGATTTCAAATTTTGGCTATTTAGTACATAATGAATAATGGGTAATGTCTTGAACTAGGCCACCACTAAAATGTGTGGCATCATGTCATTTGTACATGTCCTGATGCCATAATGGTATGCTGCCTACACCAGCAGTCTGTCCCAGAGAACCAGACATCCAGCATTAGCATTCCCATTCTTAGAACCTTGGAATATACAAAATGGTCAAATTAAATCCACAATAGAAGGCCCATGTGTCTTTTCATGGATTGAGTCTCTTGGCAGGTATAACAAATGAATGTGGTGCACCATCCAGCCAGTGCTTCCAGCACCAGTAAGATTGCCAGGAGCTTGTGATTCCCAACATTATGATTTCACTGTGTAGCAGACATTTGTGAGAAATGCACAAGGGAAAGGTTTTGGTTGATTACATTAACATTGTGATTAGACATTTCCTATTTCCATAACATCCCATTCCTTTTATTCCATAAGGGATGGAAAGGTCCAGGTCTTCAGGCAGAGGCTCTGAGGTAAATCCTTCCTTTATTGTCCATTATGCTCCTTTCTTTTTTCATATGATTACCTGTTTGTCTAGTATGTCACCGAAAACTGTAATGAAAACTGATAAAGGACTGGAACAACTGTGCATTGTTGACTAAGCCATATGGCATTACCTGATATTAATAGTACCCCCTAGTGGTGGAGACAGTTTGCTACATATTGTCCTCCTTTATCCTAATTATAGGTACTTCTCAGATCTAACTGAATAATTAGTTTCTACTGTTGTGGGACATTTTGTCAGAGGAACAGGCATATTTTTGCACGAGAGATTATATCGTGTTCCCAGGTGATAGTGGGTTTTGCTATTACAGCCAGGGATTCTCGAGGACTATTCAATATATAGGGAGTTAGTGTTGGAAAGGAAATGTTCTTGTGCTTTTATTATTTGATTTAATTTTTTTTTTATCAATTTCTCACTGTGCTAGAGTCTGGAAAAGCTGGAAAAAAATATAGAGAGAGAGAGATAGTGAGTGATCACGGCAGCGAATTGTCATCTCAACATGTGAGATGGTGACAGGAGTAGGGAGAGGGAAGTTTGTTGCTGAGCCATCAAAGCAGGTGGAGAAACTACAGTGCGCTGCTGGAGAAGTCTATAGTTGATCAGAGGCAAAACAATTCTTGCTGATTATCTCTCAGCAGTTTACCTTCCTTTGTGAGTGCTTTGTGGAGTTCTGAGTCATTCGTCCTGTCTGTCTTGCAGTAGATTGCAGAACAAGCTGTGATGTCTTCGGAGACAAAAGCAATGGGGTACAATCATAAATGGTTTATCAAACAGATCTAAATTGGGAAAGAATTGTAATAACGAAGCTCTGGGTGTGACACATATATCAGTTGGTTAGGTATTTAAGACATTGGACTACTGATGAGTCCACTGCCAAGCTGCCAAAGCTTTAAACCCTCCAATTCTCAAAACATTAAAAGAAGATAAACATCCTTTCACTTCTGTACGTTGCTCCGGAATAATGAAGTTACTATATCTTGAGTCATTCTAAATTACTCAGTAACACAATTTCGGGAACATCTCGTCCAGTGCTTAAAGACTTTAAGTGCCAGCAGCTGAAAATAAAAGTACAGAAAATGTGCGCATGAGGAACAAATACAGCCGTCCGCTCAATCAAGACTAGACTAACTTTAAAATCAAAGTCTGACACATTTTTATGCCATTTTATGTCATAACAGGAGAGAAAAACAAGAACAGATAAAAAAAAGAAAAGAAAAGAAAACTTTCTTCCTGTTTGTCAGATCAAGAGAGGAGAATGTCAGCGGACATTACTTCATACTGTATGTAATTGAAGAGTCAGTTTAAAGGAAATAGTCCAGCATTTGCTTTAACCTAACCTTAATCCTTTGCATCTGTTGAACACAGCACACAGCAGAACTCTGGCACAGTTCCCTGCACTGGGAATAGATCATGAATCCTGTTTACTCAAAACTCATGAATAAAACATTCAAGGGCATTTGCTGAACTCTGGTAATACATGTAAGTAAATGTAAATACTTTTTGCTCTCTGAAAAGGCAATAGATTTTAATTAATAAAGGGCATTTAGTTATGAATTCTACAAAATATAATCCAGTGTTGCTACTAGACCTTTCTTGTAAGTGTCTACAGATATAAAATTTTTTAAAAATCCTGTTTTTTTAAGGATAGTAGTAGTAGTAGTAGTAGTAGCAATAGACATCTTTAATGGAGAATTTGAAAAGCCTCAGAAGACCAAGCCTGTTAGTTTGGGCTTTAATTAAAAGCTATAATAGTTATAAACAGAATGACTCTCAACAGGTCTCGCTTCACTTCTATCCACTAATTCTGTCCTTCCGTACGTCACTATTTTTCATTTGATTTTTCATTTAAGTATGCAGTATTAGTATTCTATGGTGGAATATGACGTGTGGCAGAACATAAGGCGTATAAGCAGATTGAACTCAGAAACACTATTAGACAAACAGGTTTTCCAGCTTTCTAAGAAGAAGCCCAGGCTTTGGCAATGTCAACAGAAGCAGGTGTCAGGTATCTGTGTTTCAGGCCTTTCTCAAAGGTGGTGCAGACTAATTACACCGGGCTGCTTATCACTGCAGATCTGTGTAGAGAGAGACGCAGGAGGCAGCACAAGCCGAGCCTGGAGACCAGTAACCTAGTGCACGAGCACACGCTAACCTGGAGAGGGAGTATCAAATATCCCATACTGTAGCTCCACAGTCCCATGGTGTTTCCCTCCAGACCACAGATTCCTCTGAGATGTGCTGCAGGAGTGTGTGCTGTAAAAGGTTTAAAAGGTACAATATATACCTGATAAAATATCCTGTAATTCTAATTAAATAAATTAGGAAAACTTTCTTCTAGTGAAAGAATGACACTCTCAGGCTTTTGTGAAAAAAAAAAAAAAATGGAACCAGTAACTTTTAATGTGAGCAAAATGAATGGGTTTATACGCTATTATAACTGGTCATGTGACTGTGCACAGCCTGACACAATCACATTCACATTCATAAGTAATTATCATTAAATAATTATGGTTAACCCCTAATAAAGATACGCTGTTTCTCTAGGATTTTCTTGACATCTTCTTGCTTTGTCGGCTCTGACCCCTGAAGCCGTGGTCTTTAAAAAGGCGTATAAAAAAAGCACATAGAAGATCTCATTGCTGAAAGACATTGATGAAGATTTTTCCAAATTCAGAACAAGGCCATCTACAACAAGTGGAGAAAATGAGGCACCCCAAGGAAGGCTGGAATACAATTTTCCAAAATGAAGATGTGCTAAGTTTGTAGTCTCTGTATTACATGCTGTATAACAAGCAAAATGTGTTTTAAGAAAGTGTGCACACTTACACAAGCAGGTTTTTGTTTTTATTACGGTTCTCTTTTTTCACCTGAGCAAAAAAAATCCCAAAAACCTGCAAGTTTAACAAAGGCTATGTTAATTTATAACTATATATATATATATATATTGTAAGTAAGGGATTCACATGCATACACAATAAACCACAAAGGATATATAGTAAAGTATCGGGATAAATATAATTTTGCTTCCAATATTTTTTCCATTTTTAGGAATTTAAAAAAATTGAAATATTACATGAAAGTCTGATTATTGGGTCTGTTACACAGATAAAATAAAACAAATAAATGCGATATGTTTGTGATGTGCAAATAATTGCATATATATTTAGTCAAATATAGTCAAAAATGACAAAAAAAATATACCTCAGAGAATGTCACCTGAGCTTAATTAAATTCTCTTTCTTTCTTTCTTTTTTTTAAATTTATTTATTATCAATCTATAAAATCTGAATGCATCTAAGTCATTTTATTTATTTATTTATTTAATTTTTTTTTTTAAATTTGTAGATGCATTGAACATTTTTTTTTTCATAACAGATTTGCATTAGTACATAAAAATGGATTATGATTTTTTTTTTGTAAAATATTATTCTTAATAAAGTGCTCAGATTTAAGATTCTTTTATGTTACTATACTGAGTACAGTGAAATTAGAGCAGTCCTTGCAGTGCAATTCTTCTCAGTGCAAACTATACATCCATTTTACAAATAAAATTTTTAAAAAAGCAGTCAAGACATTGATGTACACAGTATTAATAAGTCGGTAAATATTATTTATATAGATATAAATATGTTTTTGCACAACAGTCGAACATAGGGATCGCATCTAATGAGGTTATTAAAGTGACAAGGGATGTAAACATGTCAAATAATATAGAATATAAAGCGACTATTCGAAAGCATTGTGAATATCACAATATATCACACCATTAAAGTCACTTATTACAATAAGTCTGTAAATAAAAAACAATCCAATTCTTAAGTCACTATATAGTCAATGCATTTCTATAAACATCCTAAAGATGGCAGCACATCACATTATATCAAACTGACCACGTGCTAAGTGATAGGTCTGTACACGAAGACAAACTTTTTTCTTTTTTTTTTTCCCTTTCTGATCACACTGATTAATAGAAATATTAATAAGGGCCGTCCTTCTAATTTCAAGCAGAAGCAGGAGCAATTTGTTCCCTGGAAACCTCCCTCGACCAGCCTCAGCTTGATAATAAGAGTAGTTTACATAAATTAATTGGAAACACCACCTCAAGGCGACCTGAAGGTTTGCTTTTGATTAAAGCATTTCACGGTATTAAAAAGTTTCTGTAAGATCAATTTTTTCACTTTGGTTTGTTGTGTCAGTGTCTTTGACAACAAGGTGCATGCTTCAAACTCAAAGTGCCTCCTTCGATTTCTGTTGATTGGGAAGAGAAAAGTGTTGCGTTCAAAACCCAGGGAGTTTCGAAATGTGTTGCGCTCATACGTCTGCTCGAGCACTATTCCAGACATGCCTTTTGTTCGGAGTGTGTGTTGCACTAATTACAGTGATCGTTCAGAGCCAAGTCGTGCTCATGCTCATCACCTCCCACACACACACACACACACACACTAAAAAAACAATCCACACACTGCCACAAGGGCAGCCTGTATGGTGGCATTATTCCTCAGTCTCTTTCCACTTGAGCTAATGATCGACAAAGCGGTAAGCAACCAAACCCTGTCATAATTGGCCCAAGTTTTCAAAGTCAGCCTAAATGCCTGCGCGAATCAATCTTCATCACTGTCTTCAATGACTCGAATGACACCCAGATGAGGACTGGTTTCATTATTGCCCCTATTAGCTTCGAATGATGCACTCTCAGTTTCTAGTATATGGTGTTTTGCACAAAATTTGCTTACTGAATTCTCAAAACCCTGATTGGTGAGAAGGGGGTTTCATTCATTTTCTGTTTGTGACTGTGGTTACTATAGTAACAGCTCCCTCACCACTTGTATGGTGGTGCTATACGTAATCTAAGACTAATCATAAACAGACTGTAACGTCTTGTTATTTAACAGAGTATGAAATGATAATAAAGGTATCATCGTGGACAGGGTCCAGCTTACTGTAAGAGACGTATATTGGACGTTTAACATGGAAGGAGTCTCCAGTGTTGTAACAAGCAAAGAAGGATTTTTATTTTCAAGAAAGAGAAAAAACAGGAGGATGTTTGTACGAGGTAACAGGTGTCCTCAACGTTAGATATGTTTATGAGCATATAGCTCTTTCTAGCTGCCCTAACGTAAGGGCTAACAAGAACTAATCTGTTTCATCATTATGTGTGAACTCTAAAAAGCTAATGAACCGCGCACGCACCATGATCATTATCACCTCAGCTCATTTGCTTCCATTCTTCATCAGCTAGGTCTGTGGTGAAAAAACACTAACACAGAGATTAAAATCCATCAGTTTGACCGTGGATATACTGAGCGATCATGGGTAAACAGATGCCTTAAAAGCGCAGCTGTTTCCTGACCAGCATGAATGGACTGCAGTACAGCTGCCCTGTTTTAGCTAACAGGAAGCTCGAGATGCGCCACTGCAGCACTCCAAAAGTTGAAGGCAAAGCAGTGTAATGGCTGGGGTTGGCATGGCAACCGTTTTGGGAGAACTGAAAAGCCAAAAAAAAAAAAAAAAAAAGGAGCGCAAATGGGAGGACGGGCGTTCTGCTTTCGGAACAGCGAAGTTGCCGGCAAATTGGGAGGGCAGCTAAAGAGCAGCGTCTCTTTTGAGCTCAGAGGCTGTACAGAGAGCAAAGAGAGCTTCACATCGAGCATCCGACCTGCTGGAAGGAAAAAAAAACCTTAGGAGAAGCCTTCACAATATTGTGCGGTGACTCAATGGTGACAGAAGGAGAGGAGCAGAAAGATGATGATGTTGCAGTTGGCTCATGTCTCTGTAAGGGTAGAAAAGAAATAGGCTTTCACTCACAGCCGGCCAATGATCTGCCCACAGATGGGAAAAGGAGATTTGACTTTGTGTGAAACCTTTTCTTTCTTTTTTTTTTCTGGTAATAAATCCCCTGTATGTTGGACTGGAAAAAATACCACCAGAGAGACTTCAGGAAAGAATCGTAGATGTGATATCTCATATAATCATGTCTGTCCGTATGTTGGACTTTCTATGTGGTTTGAGCTGATTATAAGAACTCAGTGAACCACTCTTTACAGCCACGTGTCAGAATACACAACACTTCAATTATACACACTTGGCTTCATTAAAGATGCCAGAATTGGTCAGGTGTAGTATTTAAAGTAGAAAAAAGAGGGGATTCAGCGTAATCTTTAGCGTAATACTGAATACATTTTTGTCAGGTTAAAGATAGCGTTCATGACTCGCAAAAGCCACAGCAGAACCGTTGAACAACAGAGAAACTTGTTCTAATTGATCTGCTCTTCACTCGCTGCGCCGCAATAAAGCGTCAAAATGGCAGCGGAGCTAACTCCGAATAAAAACACCACATCGTTTCAGGACCCACGGTGAATATAAATCTCCGAGTGGTGAACGCTCAGTGAAGACGAGATGATGGGCATATGGAGGAACATGCTGCTCTGTAAGTGTTTTCATCAGAACCAGCATGAGGGGGGCAACCATTTGCTGGGTTCAGTATCTCCTCAGGCTTCCCACGAAGCGTTTCCTCTTGCTTGCTGATAAACTTAATCCAACACCCTGCTGCACCATTTATCCAGTCGGAAAGACAGACTCTAACTGCCTAACGACGGTTATAGATTCGGTAATCGGTGGTACGTCCGGAATGTTTGATCTTTTGTTCGCTTTGTAAATGATTCGGAAAGGTTTAGATGTTTGGAACCACGGCCCACTGTGTATTCAACAGGGCGGAAAAACAGTCGAACTCGGCTCACAAAGCACTTCACAACGGTCGAGCGGTTTTATTTCCAGAGCTCCTTTTACAGTAACTATGGAGACCGTGGGTCAGCTGATTGTGGAGAGATGCAGCAATGGACCATGGTAGTTAAAGCCTTTTTTTCTTTTTGATGAGCTCTACTAAAGGTTTTGTAGTTTCTATGCGATCATACGTTCTGTTTTGGCTTGCCTAAAACAATGTTATGTCTATTTTTTAGCACCCAATAAAATGATGGATCTTTCTCTTAGCAGTGCTTTTGTCCCCTTTGATCCTGTAAAGAGATGAACACTAGATAATTTATTGTTCTCACTCCTCTCTGTGGCACGACGCGAGCAGTTTGCCGGGATTTTAATGAAAGAACTGGGTGTGTAATGAAAGGACGGAGCTTAATTACTTTAACGCTAAAACTCCTGCGCAGCACGTCTCTGTGGATTATAGCTCCCAATTATGACACATATTATGACTCTTTCAACCTGACCCTGGATGATATGAAGGAGGGCTCAGGTGGATCTGTGGCTCTCAAAACCGAGGGCACATGCCGCTGCCAGATGTTGAGTCTGACACTAGAAGGTAAAAGGACATGCAGACTTTTGAAGAGTGAAGAGTATCATTTAACAAATTAATAAAATAAAATTTTCAGGGATAAAATAAACCGATAGGATATCGCATGTCCTCCTAAAGCGATTATTCCAGGTTCACTCGTTTTTATCGTGTAATACATTTTAAAAAAAGAAACCTTTCAGGGTCATGCTATAAGTGTAAAACTACAATATCCATCAACCACTGCACAGAACATGACCACATCTCACACCACAAAAGCTAAATAAATAAATAAATAAATGAATAAATAAATAAATAAATAAATAATAAAAAGATCCTCAATTAATCTAAAAAAAAGAAAAAAGAAAATTGGAAAATAATTACATAAATAAATAATAAAAAAAATAAACAAATACATAATTAAATAAATGTTTGTGTATGTGCAAAAGTTTGTACACCCTACTAAGTCAAGTCCCCTTTTGGTAGATATGACTGCTTTGTAGCTAGACAGCATTCTTTCTATTCTTGTTTTAGCAATTTTATCCCACTCTCTCATGCATGCTTCACGTTCTGAGATATTCTTTGACAATCCTGCATGCACAGCATGTGTAAGATTAACAAACCCATTTAAAGTCTTGCATTTCCTGAAGTAGTTCATTGTGGATTATGAGGTCTGTTAAGGATCACTGTCCTGTCGTAGAACCTAGTCTCTTTTTAGCTTCCGGACTTTTCTGATATTTACTGGAATCTGTCTCCTGTGCCACTGTCTGTCAGTCACACAGCTCTCAAGAATAACAGACCTCATGTTTAACAATGGGCAAGGTGTACTTTTCATCAAATGTTGTTTTTTTTTTTTTTTAAACATACCTTCGGTTATTGTGGGCAAAGAATTCCATTTTTATTTCATCAGCCCACATTACTTGTTTCCAAAGTGCTTCTGGTTTATCTAGACCTTCACTTTTTACTTGCAGGTAAGGTTCCCTTCTGATGACTCTTCCATGCATTGGTGTAGAGTAAAACAGTGCATCACCTCTTGAGCATCAGCTACTGTACAACTTCCTGCAGGTCCTATCCTTTTCCTGGTCATTAAGGTGGAAATAGTGAGCAGAGGATGTACCTCAGTGGTTAAGGCATTGGCTTAATGATCTGAAGGTTGTGAGCTTGAATCCCAGGACCATGAAGCTGCCACTGCTGGGCCCTTGAGCAAGGCTCTTAACTTGAGAGTTGTATAAATGAAAGTTGCTCTGGATAACTACCAAATTACTACCTACAATACAGTCTCTACGTACCAGTAATGCCTTTCTCCCAGACAAGCTCAACCACTTCTTTGCTCGCTTTGACCAAGGCGTCATACACACCAGGAATGATGACTCCTCTATGGCTGATCATCCAATATCACTCTTCACAACAGAGGTACACTCAGCACCTACCAAAATAGATCCATGTAAGTCAACTGGTCCTGATGGCATACCTGGACGTGTGCTGACCAACTGGCGCAAGGCTTCACTGACATTTTCAACCTGTCACTGGCCCAGGCTACTCTTCCAACATGTCTGAAGACTACAACCATCATACCAGTGCCCAAGCATTCTTCTGCAAAGTACCTGAACGATTTCTGCCCTGTTACACTCACCCCCATTGTTATAAAGTGCTTTGAGAAGCTGGTTCTAAGTCACCTCATTGCATGTCTCCCACCTACACTGGACCCACACCAGTTTGCCTACCGCCCAAATAGGTCAACAGAGGATGCTATTTCCATTGCTCTTCATCTAGCCCTCACCCACCAGGACAATAACAATACATACATTCAGATGTTGTTCATTGACTTCAGCTCTGCTTTTAATATAGTTGTCCCTAGTAAACTGATCGCTAAGCTCAGTGACCTGGGTATCTGCACATCCATTTGCAGTTGGATTACGGACTTCTTAACAAATCATCCTCAGTCTGTAAGGTTGGGTAATCACATATACTCAACCCTCATCCTGAACACCGGCGTACCACAAGGCTATGTGCTGAGCCCACTGCTCTACTCCCTGTGCACCCATGACTGTGTTCCGCGGCATAACTCCAACATCTTCATCAAATATGCAAATGATAGCACAGTTGCTGGCAGCAATCAGCAACAACGATGAATTGGCCTACAGGGAGAAGATCCAAAGCCTGTCAGCATGGTGTTCCATGAACAACCTCACCCTCAATGCCACAAAGACCAAAGAGCTCATCGTGGACTTCCAGAAATCTAACAGCAGCAGACATTCCCCTATCTACATCAACGGGTCTGAAATAGAGCGTGTCTCCAGCTTTAAGTTCCTGGGTGTCCACATCTCTGAGGATCTGTTTTGGTATCTGAACACCTTAACTCTGGTTCGGAAGGCACAACAGTGTCTTTACTTCTTGAGACGACTTAAATAAGTTCACCTTTTCCCCATGATCCTGACCAACTTTTACCACTGCATTATTGAGAGCATCTTGACAAGCTCCATCACAGTGTGGTATGGCAGCTCCACAGTGTGTGAAAAGAAATCACAGCAAAGGGTTGTGAAAACCGCCCAACGCATCATCGGCACCCAACTACCTGCCGTTCAGTCTCTTCACCACAGTAGATGTCTGAGCAGAGCACACAAAATCATCAAGGACTCCTTCCACCGAGTCATAAACTGTTCAACCTCCTTCCATCCAGGAGGAGATACAGGTCCATACGCACCAGAACCAGCAAGTTTAGGGCCAGTTTTTTCCCTTCAACCACAAATCTACTGAACTCTACACTACAGCACTAGGACACTAATGTCTTACTACACTTACCACCTTGCAGTTCTGCTCCACCCTGTACATTCTATTATAATATAATATTTTCTCTGTGTAATATAATTATAATGTACATATTGTCCACTTCATAGATTATCTATCTGTCTATCTTTTTATATATACTATATTTGTATATACTATATACTATCTGTATAAACACTGTATATTATCTGTTACTGTTGTACATACAGTACAATGTACATAATGCACACATTTTTGCACAATTTATAATTACACCTGACACTTTATCTGCTGTAAATACAACTTGCACATACGTCTTCATGCACCTTCTGACATAGACTTATTTATCGATGTACATATTCACATATTTATCTGCACTTGTTCATTTGCACAATTTCTACTATTTGCACTTCTGATAGATGCTGAACAGCATTTCGTTGCTATGTACCTGTACTTTGCAATGACAATAAAGTTGTATCTATCTATCTCTTCTGCTTTGTAGCCATCAATTAACTTCATCTTTACATCCCCAGTCAGCTGCTTAAAGGAGTCCATGGATGGTTTGTGTTGGCACGAGGTTTAAAGAGTCAGAGAATTTATTACACTCTAATAACAAATCTTGCCCTGCCTAACAAGTCCTAATGAGTCAATTAAGGCATAACGATTTAATTATGTTCTCTAGACAACTGGAAGGTTGTCCAAACTTTTTTTTTTTTTTTTAAATGAATCAAATATAAAGTAAAGGCACATTGATATCCAACAGAAAAAATTCAACAGCTAACTTAAAAAAATAAAAAATCAATAATATATGTAGTTGTGCCTGGGGTGCCAAAACTTTTACATACAACCGTAAATCTCTGTAGTGTAAAACACTTTCTGTTAACGGAAAATTAAACGTTGATGTGGGAAAGACCTTCTGCTTCACTTTCACAACACCATGTCATTTTTTTTTTCTGGAACAGCACATCCTGGTGAGTTTTATTTCTTCCAGGCCATGAAGGCCAATGAAAACGTTTGCCGAATGGCTGCTCTGACACATTTCTCTTGAGCGTAATGGAATGTGAGTTCTGTGTGTGTTTTGAAATGAAAATATCATCTTCACAATCAAATTCTACACTTTTGTGAACCCCACACCAGTGAGAGGGGGAAAAAAAAGAAGAAGATGTCTTGAGTTGTTAGCTCGAGGCAGTCGCTATGTTGCAGATGTGTCAAAGCAGCAATATTTCCAAGTATATTCATGTGGTAAATGCACTTTAGGAATAGCACAGACGGGCACGGCTTTAGTCCCGGCAGACAGAGGTACGTTATTGAATACTGAAACACACATGAAAGCCACGGGCGCTTTTTGGTGATTGACTTGGAAAAAAAAAAAAAATCATAATAAAAAAAAATAACTGGCTACTTTTGCTGAGCGGCTTGTCTGGAAAGGCCAGGTCTGTGGGGGAAATGAAAGAGAGAGAACAAATGTGGCATTTGTTGAGATCGATAGCGCATTGCGAGAGGCATCAGAAAGAACTCCGCAGCGCAAAGGTCCCGTAAATAGTTATTTTATATGAATGCATCTCGGCGGTGGGGGATGAAATCATCTGTTCTGCTGTTCGACTGAGCTGTTGGAGAGGAGGAGGTAAAACAGAACGCCACAATAGGGAGTAAATGAGCCTGAGTGAAGCGCATAACCCTGAGCACCCAAGCACAATCCAGTCTGAAATGAGGATTTGAAGAAGCAATTGTGAAAGAATTACCACTTTCAATTCGATTCACCTTTCTTGTGAAAACACATGTGAGAGAGAGAGAGAGAAAGAAAAAGAAAGAGAGAGAAGGATCCGCAAACCCGCGTTGCGCTTAGAAAAGTTTATTTCTGAGCAACACATGTCAACATATTTTCTCTTGAACAGCTTCAGAATTCAGACTCACCTGCGCAGGTTTCTGAAAGGTACTCTGTAACACTGACGTGTGTAAAAAGTTACAAGACAGCCCTGAAAGGATTTCAAAAGAAATCTACAGCATCAAAAAAGAAAACCAAAAAAAAAAACATGAAGGAAACAATATACAGAGGGGATAAAATTTGCACCATAAATACAGGAGCGAAAAATAAATGAAAACAATCTATCAAACCACCACGAATGTACGACATCATATTCTTTTTTCTTGTTAGTGGAAATATTTATATGCGTATTTCTTTCTTTTTTTTTTGTTTTCTCCTTTTGTAAAAATCAATGCCGGTATAAAAAAAAAAAACCCAAACGATCTATTCTACAGGTATTGTAAGCACGTCGCCTCCACCGAGTCGTGGCTACAGCGTGCCGTAGAGTTTACTGAGGAAACATACAGGAGGGTCGCTGATGCTGGAGCCCCGATACGTAAGCTGAAAAGCTGAAAAGGTGACGTGACGTTGCTGCTGTGCAAAACGTTCTCTTGTGCTTTACAATGTCATTCTCGTGTTAGTCCAGACGGTACACTGCCCCAGACCGAATCAGTTAGTGTTTTTTATTTTTAAATTATAGTTATAGTTAAAGTTCCATCAGGATCAACCCTGGAGCTGCGTCCCAAATGAGATATTACTGCACTTTATGCACCTCAGTGTCTAGATAATGGATTTTATAAGGGTCTCAAAATGGATCGCTTTTGTTTTTAAAACATTTTTAAATGTTGAAAAATAAATCACACAACGTGGGCTAATTTCAAATACACTGTATCGTCCATAGGAGTGGCATCGGACATCTTGAAATGTTTTCTCATTCAGTGTCAACGCCTGGTAGCCCCGCCCCCCTTCCTTTAGTTTCTGAGTGCATGAAGTGTACATTCCACACTTCGGTTTTTTGTTTTTTTTCTGCTTGTCGTGGTTTTTACTACTCGGTTTAGACTACAGAACGGTGTAGAATAGTGATTACTGCGATTCGGGACACGAAGTATAGTGGAGTTCTCAAATTTCATGCATTCGGTTTGAGGTTTAAATAATAAAAGACTTGGGACGCTCCTATTAGCCTTTGTGTCCAGTTTTATTTGTGCACATAAAATCTTTAAGTTAAAAAAGTCTAGGGAAGCTACTTTCTCATTTTCCTTACATCAATCATAACTCCTGGTGTTGCTAAAAGCAGAATTTCCTAATGTGTTTTCAAGGTATTGCATCAACAGCGTACAACTCATCCCGCTTCCTTCGTCGGCTTTCGGCAAGTCTCCGGTCGTACGCTCTCTGATCGTCCCGACAGCTTACAGCGCACTCTGGGACAGAAATGCTCGTAAACCTTTACTCACGCATGAAGAAATGTAAACAACACGTGGAAGACGGTGCGGGATGAAAACATTCAACACTGGGTTTTTTTTTTTCCTGCTTTGTCTTTTTTGTCGTAGCTCGGGCTCTGACTCTCCTACGCTTTCACACGCTCTCTAGATTGCTCTTTCTCCGAGATCTAATCACAGCCCGGAGACTGCGAGCAGGTGATTCATCATGTACGCCAGGGCAGAAGGAGACGGAGTGCAGGATATGACATGTGCGAGCGATCAGCTCCTGTTTTCTTCTGGAGGGATCTCGTCGGGAGTGGAGGTTTGACCGGCGACTTTAATGAGGGTGATGAGACAAACAAATGCATCATACTTCATCAGCGTTGGAAAGAGGGTTTTAGGGGTTTCGGATTGGGGGAACTATACACGAGCAGGTCAACAAGAAACAAAATAACAGGTTCGTCGTCATCAAGACACTGACGAATCAAACAAGACCGAACGAAAGTCATACATAGTGTCGTAGTCATAGTGCAAGTGTCACTATTTTCCCAGCTTCGGCGTTAAAGTCCCCGAAGAAAACGATGCTCCGTACAAAAACTCCCATTCAGGCTCCTTATTGCACCAGATAAGCAAAAAACGTCTATTAGAAAAAGATTTCTGCTCCTTCTGTTCTCTCATCGCGAGAGTGGATAACGAGTAAATCCTTCTTTTGGCTGAAGTTCACATGTGTTTTTATGTGTTTTCTTCCTCATTTTTTTTTTTTTTGCTCTGTCCCTCGGTAGCAGGCATGTCTACATGCCGCCGGTGTTCATGCCCATGCCGGCTGCTTGGCCCATGCAGGGCAGAGTCTGTGCCGCTTTGGGAAAATCGTGAGCCACCACACGGCCGTTCTCCCCTCCGCTGCCCATGCGGCTCAGGCTGGAGCCCAACATCGCTGCGTCGATGATTTGCTAGAAGAGACAAACCACAAGCACCGTTCTTACACCAAATCCAGATTTATCTTTCGGTTAAAAATGGATATGCGTCATATGGGTTAAAAAAAAAAATAAACAAAAAACAAGGTCTAAACCAGGGTCAATTGCCACTCAAAGCTGTATATCTACAGGCTCTGGTGGAAATTCATGCCTCACTTGAGCTGTATACGTCTGTCAATATGGCAGCCTTGCACAATAATTCAGCAGTTAGAAAATAATTAGGACAATAAAAGAAATGACGCTAGCCGGGAAGCCACTCGCGCCCGCATTAGTTTCACATAATGAAACCCTGTAGGCTTCAAACAGGAGCTAATGATGTGGCTGTCGGGCTTCAAATTCAAATCCAGCACACTTCACTGCTTCAGAGAGGATAATGTTTCCCCAGCTGATGCCGTCCAATTGGCCTTCCAGGAGTTGCGATTTCTGACTGCAATATTTTATACTTCAAGTCTCAATTCTGACTGATCGAAAGGAGTTGATTCATTTTCTGTAACAGAATGGCTATATGGTAATTCCACCTGCCAGGCAAATCACAGGCTTATAATAATGAGCTTTTTCTAATACGTTATCATTTCCATGGTACGTATGTATGGATTACGCTCTACATAAACACGTTAACTGATGTGTTGATACGATGACGTTTTGTTTGCATAAAAACAGAGATTTATACTCCTGGATTATTCTGTTAGTCAGTGCTAATCTCTTCTCTGTAGCTTCATCCCTTGATATCACCTCAGTCAGGGGTGATGCTTGCTAGCAATTAACACTTAAAAAAACAATTAAATCATTATAAACATACTGTTAGTTAGCTTTCTGGTAACCTTGACTAATTGATTACAAAGTGTAACAGTTAGCCAATTGCAAGTGCCTTCGCTAACAACCTTGGCTAAAGGTGTACAGTTAGCCTATTGTAAGCATTGTCATTGTTAATTGCTTCTGTGCAGATTCATCCCTCTTTATCACCTCAGTCAGGGACTTTGCAGGCTAACGCTTGCTAGCTACCTGTTTACACTTAATAGCTTTATATTTACAATATGACATCATTTTTAAGCTAATATTTGCTTGTTTTCTAGTGACCTTAGCTAATGGTCTATAAAATGTAACAGTTAGTTTAATGTAGTCTAGTTTGCATCAAGCTTTGCTAATGGTTTATAAAATGTAACAGTTAGCTTGAAGTTGTCAAGTTTTCTAGCAAGCTTGGCTAATGGTGTGGAAAATGTTACAATTAGCTTAAAGTAGTCAAGTTTGCTAGCAAGCTTGGCTAATGGTGTATAAAACAACAATCAGCCTAATCTAATGTAGCCTAATGTGCTTTCTAAATTATACTAGTTAATCTAATGCAAACAAATGTAATGTTTTACAAAACAAGTGAGCTTGTTCCTACGGTAACAATATACTCGCTTGCATTCAGGTAAAAACAAACATTTCTATTTCTGTATTAAACAGTTAATACTCAAAAACAGTTAGTTCATTGCTAAACCCTACTGTAGCTACATTCCTCTCTATCACCTCAGTCTCCACTTGCTAGCTAGTGGCTACTTTACACACTATTAGCCTTATATTTACTAGCAAGTCTATTATTTTACCATACTAATACCTTTCTGGCATAATGTAGAAATTAGAATGTTTGCTTAACAGAATATTAATTAGCTTACTAGCAATCTTGGTTTACAAAATATCCTTAGCTTAAAATAGGCAAGTTTTCTTGCAACCTTGGCTAATGGTTTATAAAATGAAACAGTTAGCCTAATGTAAATTTGTTTGCTAGCAACTTTGGCAACAAATTATAACAATTAGCCTAAGGTAAGCAAGTTTAATGGTGTACATATTTGATATGGTGAAGATTTGAGTGAGGAAAGTTTGATTAGCATATATGGAAAAACTCTTTCTATGCCACTAGCTAGCAAACAAAAAAGGGCTCTGATGGGGGAAAATGACTGTTCCTAAATGTTCTAATGAACAGTAAGTGATAATAAGAACTCGTTTCACAGATGTTCTGCAACATTAGACGTAACTATAAACTAATTAAACAGTGTGTCATGATATTCTTTAATAAATATAACGCTGATGTCGTGGCTCAGTGTATGATAAAGGCAGCTGACAACATGCTAGTTAATGCTAGCGCAGTGTAATTACATCTAGCAAATTAAAACATATCATTAAAATGATTTGTTGAGCACACCGCTAATGGCTGTTGTCAAATATTAGGGAATAAAAAGCTATTTTTTACTACAACATACACAGAAAATGGTGTTTTCAAGACCGAAAAAATATGTCTGATTCACCACATGGTTCCACTGGTAATTGAATCTAAATTTGTCACTGTTTTTTTTTTTTTTTTTTTTTTTTTTCTGGTGGCTGAACGAGAAGGGAGGAAGGAAGGAACGAAGGAAGCAAGTGCGGACCATGATTAGAAAAAAAAAAATTCACAGCAGGAGGTTTTCTATATCGCACTCGCCCACTGTTACCTCTTTCCTACTAACACCCTGTGTTGAGAATGAGGGCGGTCACGCTCCTATAATCACGCTGTGTATTTCACACTGATGAGCTTCATCCAAGATACGGATGTTGGAGGGGATCCTTATTCCGGAGAAAAAAAAAAAAAGCGGGAGGAATCGCCTGTGATTTGAGAATGACTTTGGCTCAGTATCAGAGTTTAGATTCGAGTGAAAATAAATTGGAATAAAATGACTAGAAGAAGAGACAAAAAAAAAGAAAAGACAAAAGATGTTTGCATTCAGGTAAAAATAGACATTGATACAGTGTGGGATCCATTTTAGTCAGCGCTAATCCCTACTCGGTAGCTTCATCCCTCTCTATCACCTCAGTCAGGGACTTTAAGGGCTATCTCTTGCTAGCTAGTGGCTACTTTATTTATTAGCAAATCTATTCTTTAGCATACTAATACCTTTCTAGCAACCTTTTATGAAATGTAGGGATTAGCTTCAAGTTCACGACTTTGCTAGAAACCTTAGCTAGTGGTTTACAAAATGTAACAGCTGAGCTAATGGAAGAATGTTTGCTAGCAACGTTGGTTAATAGTTTACAGAATGTAACAGTTAACCAAGCGAAAGCTAGCAACCGAGGCTAATGGCTTACAAACTGTAACAGTTAGCTTAAAGTAAGCAGGTTTGCTAGCTAGGTTTACAAACTGTAACAGCTTAGAGTTAGTAACTTTGCTAGCAACCTTGGCTGATGGGTTACAAAATGTAACAGTTGGGTTAATGGTCAACATTGGAGCTAAAATAGGGTGCAGGTGTAGCACTATATTCTTTACAAACCTTCATTCTCCGAGACTGGATTCTGGACTTGTAACAGAACTCGACCAAGGCCACCAACATGGCTAGCCCTAGTCCTCCAATCAGGATGTAGAAAACCCCTGCCACATTACTGAGGCTCAGGGCGCTGGTCTTATCCTGAACAGCACAGAGAATCCAATCAGTACATACAAATACATATACAACACACTCAGTGACACACACACATGCACACACACACACACATATATGCATTCACCTAGCTAGGCTATCAAAACAGGAAATTTACTGTTCTGAAACACAATATAGTATATACAGTAGTTCTCTACTACAATATAATACATATTGTCTTTAAATCTGTTCTACAGATTTTAATAAATAACTAGAAGTAATAAAACGATCTAGTAACCACTTTTCTAATGCATGCAGACAGACTCATGCACAAGTCACAAGCTGGAATAACACATATCACTCTCCAGAACATGACAGTTTTCATCTTCTTTCTGCAGACTTAGATTTAAAATAAAAAAAAAAAAGGTCTAGCACAGAAACACGTAAAACATTTCTTCAGTGTACAGTTTAAGCAGCCTCTACGTTTAAAGGGCATACAGTAAGTGAGAGGAATCGTTCAGTAAGTGAGAGGACTTGGGAGGGAATTGGGGGTTATAATGTCTCATACGTAAGCTATGGGCTGTGAGCACTTTCTCTGTCCCCATGACGGTGGCCATTACATGACATTACACTGGGGCAGTAGAAATCAGTGGCATGCACAAGTTTTTCGGACCATTTCTTTTTTTTGGTGGTCTCATCCATTAGCATGCACATTGCTTTTACAGTGGCTGGCATAAGTATTCACCCCCCTTGTACTTTCTGACATTTTGAAATGGATCATATTTTCTTGAGTCTACATTAAATACCCCATAATACTGAAATATTTGCACGTCAGACTAATATCCTTCATCACCCATCACTGATTTTTGGTGGACGTGGCATTCATCCATCCATTTTCTGTACCGCGTATGTTAAACAGGGTCACAAGGAAACTGGAGCCTATCAAAGAGGACTTGGGGCACAAGGCGGCATGGGATGCTCTGGACCAACCCAACCAACGCAGGGCAATCCTACACACTACAGATGATTTAGAGATCTTAATCAGTGTACAGCACATGTCCTTTGGACTGGGGCAGGAAACTGGAGTATCCAAAACATAGGGAGAACATGTAAATTCTGGAGGTAGGGAGGAATCAAACCCCCAAGAGAGCAAGAGGTGCGAGACAGACGTGCTAACTACTAAGCCAAATATGGATTTAATGACACATCTCCAGATCCTTTCCAGAATACACAACACTGGAACCTCGGCATATGAATTGAATTTGTTCTAGAGATGAGTTCTTAAGTTGAAAATTTGTATTGCAAAACTTGAATAAGACAGATGATTTCCTCATCATGGCACCTGTTAGTCGGTGGGATATATTAGGCACCAAGTGAACATTTTGTCCTCAAAGTTGATGTGTTAGAAGCAGGAAAAATGGACAAGCGTAAGGATTTGAGCGAGTTTGACGAAGGGCCAAATTGCGATGGCTAGACCACTGGATCAGAGCATCTCCAAAACTGCAGCTCTTGTGGGGTGTTCCCGGTCTGCAGTGGTCAGTATCTATCAAAAGTGGTCCAAGGAAGGAACGGTGGTGAACCGGCGACAGGGTCATGGGTGGCCAAGGATCACTGATGCACGTGGAGAGTGAAGGCTGGCCTGTGTGATCCGATCCAACAGACGAGCTACTGTTGCTCAAATTGCTGAAGAAGTTAATGCTGGTTCTGATAGAAAGGTGTCAGTGTACACAGTGCATCACCAGTCAGGGCTGTTTTGGCAACAAAAGGGGGACGAACACAATATCAGGCAAGTGGTCATAAAGTTATGGCTGATCGGTGTATTGTTCAACCCACATTTGATATTACGGGCTATTTAATATAGACCCATGTTATGTAATTTCAGTAACATCCAGTCGAGTGGACAAAATGTGTACAAAAGTTGAAGAGGGGTGAATACTTATGCAAGGCACTATAAAACATGGACAAGGATAGCTAGCATTACTGAACATCTTCTTGGGGAAAAAGCAATCAAGTGAGGGATTTCACAGCGATTTCACTCATTATTCTCCAAACTGTCTTTTACTCGATTGTGGATGGAGGATGAATCTGATCCCAAACCATGATCCCACTTGAATAGACTACAGTACCATGATTAATAACAGTGCACGTATTAAACGTCACAGGCTTTGACATTAGATCCCAGTGAATAATTTAAACACGGCTGCCCAAACCTGCCCCTGGAGCTCCAGCACCCTGCAGAGTTTAGTTCAAGCCTCTATCTAACACACCCTGGCTCTTTCTCTTTGTACACGGATTACTGAGTTAGCCAGATTGGATTGTTGATGGTTTGACATGATCCAGGATTTTTCTTTTCCTTGATGCCAGAACAAGAAGTCCATAAGATCAAACCTGTGAGATCAGATCACGCCGTTAGGGTGTTTTCATTGTGCTTTATTGCTATTTAGATCGACAGATATAAAAAGAGAGTATGAATCCTGAAGTTTCGCAGCTGCAGCCAAACTGTTTCAGTTCCTTTATTGATTATGTACAGCGGAATATTTTCCTGCTCTTTCTTGCGAAAAAAATTCTAACTCAATCAAATTGTAAAGGCATCTCGTTTCAGATCGCCCCAAGAAATGTTTGAGGTCTGGCTCATTTATTCAAAAATATCGATCTTATTTTGGTTAAGCCGTTCCTTTATTGATTTGGATGTATGAATTGGGTCATAATTCATGGAGAACTAAAATCAGCTGGTATTTGTAGGTATTCATGATTCCCTGTACTTTGATTTAAAAAGCCCCAGTTAATTCTGGCTAAAGAAAATCAGCTCTAAAGCCTGACGCTACCACCACTGTGCTGCACCGTGGGTCTGGTGTACTTTATTTTATTTTATTTTGCATCAACCATACCTTCTGAAATTCTGAAATTATTCTACCTTTTGAAATTGCTTATCAGACTTTTTGACAAAAGGATTCCGTCCAGCCGTCCTGACCACCAGCCCAGACATATCAGAGATTATGGTCACATGCGGAGAATAATCAACTTGTCAGATATTCCTGCAGCTTGGTGGAGCCACTGCAAAGCTCCTATTTTCTCTATTTGTTGATCGATACCTTTCAGCATTTGAGATTTGAGATACCCTGCTTGCTTAGCAGACCACAGAGTTGGGATGAAACCAAGAAGATGTGACGAAAATCTGACATGATTCATTTTGCCTTCAATTTAACGACATAAAAACCTGCCATTTTAACAGGGGCGTGTAGAGATTTTATATCCCGTGTGTACCATAATCGTACCACTCCGTTTACGACACTCTGAAGTGCATTCACCTGCTATCTCTAGCTTTAGCATCATTCAAATTACAGCTGGGCCTATCAGTTTCTGTTGAATGTGCAGTATTCGGTTATTAGGATAATAATTATAGTGTTGTGTAGTTTGTCATGTCTTGTGTTATATGTACCGTGTTTTGACCAAACGATAACAGGAATTCTATTACTTACTGTATATGTGATGAAGAAAGTGATCTGGGTTTGATAAAACCCTAATGCATGTGCACATTTCGCTTGTTCTCATTTTCCAATCTGAAACTTCTCTAATTAGCTAATAACAGTTATATTACAGTAGCTTTTTCATAATATTGTTAAGCAATTGCTCATGTGAGCTCTCGTTTAAAACGTACATGTGATATATGTGGATTAAAGTGAATAAGCAGGTTGCAGCTCAGTTAAATAGGCAGAATCACTGAGTCTCTGCTATGAATAGAAATATTTAATTAAAATATGCTTTGCCATGTTACGAAGGTCTAATTAAGACATACTGCCATAACCGCCCCTGGTATTATTGTAAAAAGGACTCTATGCTGAACATACAGTTCAGACAGGTTTTTTTCCTAGGTCTTTCTACAACTGACTGCATTACATCCTACCTAAACCCGGTTTTGAAGTTAACCCATGCACAAATTTTCCTCAGGAAAAAAAACGCATGTTAACCAAAATATGGGCATAGAAATTAATTTAAGAAACTAAAAGCACAAATTAAACAAAGTATGCACTCGTGTGAAGATTCCATGACCTGGATTTGGTCGGTCACTACTAGTTCGAGTAGAACCATCGCTAATATTACTGATCATTGTTTCTGTCTCAGTATGCACTCATTAGCCACTTTATTAGGCTTGTTCACCTGTACACCTGCTCATGTATGCAGTTATCCAGCAAAATGCATTATATCTTGCTGATGCAGGTCAGGAACTCCTGGTCTGCTGGGATTTTTTTCCCCACGCAAGAGTGTCTCTAGAGTTTACACAGAATGCTACAGAAAAACTACAAAAATCATCAGGTTTGCAAGTGGAATGACACAGAGGAAAGAGAGAGAGGTGAGGGGAGAATAGCCAGATAAACACTCTTTACTACAATGGCCGAGAAGTGCAAAACAAAATAAATCAAATCAGAAAACACAATAACAAATCCGAAAACACAAGGACAATTCAGACAAAACCGGGAAAGGTAGGTATAAATTTACGATTGGAATTCTTACAGCTGATTGGACGAGACATCTGTCACTCAAGATCTACAGGACGTCCAGCAGTAGCTGCAGCAGTAGAAAGTGGATTAGTGTGTTTGTGAACACAGCTCTGCTCTTATAGCGCTCCTTACATCCTTTAATCTGGAGTAGTTTGGTCTTCAAAACATACCTGCGTTCTTCAGGTGTGTTTTTAGACTTTACAAACTAATCAGTATATCCAAAATCACGCCATATGAATGTTGAATGAATATTAAAAGATAAATATATATGTTTGTTATTTGCTTTAAATGATTTAAAGTTGCATTATTGGAAAAATGGTTTAAAGTGAAGGCAGAAATCCACACTTGTAAACGAAATAAAGTTAGATACATAATTTACTGCTTCTTGTATATCTTAAATGACAGATATCTTGTCCAATCAGCGATAAGAATTCCATAGCTACCTTTTCCGGTTTGTCTGAATTGTCCTTGTAGTTTATGATTTGTTATTTTGTTTTTGGATATATTTTTTTTTTGTTCTTGCCTTTGTTTGTTTGTTTTCGGCTTTGTTATTTTGTTTTTGGATTTTTTTTTTGTTTTGTTCTTGGCTTTGTTGTTTTTTTTTTTTTGGTTTTGTTTTTATGTTTGTTTTCAGCTTTGTTATTTTGTTTTTGGATTTTTCGGGTTTGTTATTTTGTTTTTGGATTTGTTTGGGTTTTTTTGTTTTTGTTTTTGGCTTTATTATTTTGTTTTTGGCTTTTTTTTGTTTTGTTCTTGGCTTTGTTGCGTTTTTTTTTTCAAATTTTTTTTTGTTGTTTGTTTGTTTTCTGCTTTGTTATTTTGTTTTTGGATTTTTTGTTTGTTTTCAGCTTTGTTATTTTGTTTTTGGATTTTTTTGTTTTGTTTTCGGCTTTATTATTTAGTTTTGGGATTTTTTTTTTGTTCTTGGTATTGTTTTTTTTTTTTGTTTGTTTGTTTTTCGGACGTTATTTTGCTTTTCACTTCTCGGCCACCGTACTTTACAACCACGGTGAGCAGAAAAGCATCTCAGATGTATTACAGGTTGAACCTTGAGGTAGATTCTGCTACAAAAGCAGCAGATCACATCAGGCTCCACTTCAATCAAGCCAAGAACAGGAATCAAAGAATACAGGAGGCACAGAAAAACACCAGCTGGTCTTTTTCCAGTCTTTAAATGTCTAACTGTTTTCCTAATACAGTGGTCTGTGAGTGTACACGACTTTTCTGATCAACACAGAAACACAAACTCATGACTCTAATCAACTGGTTTTGGTCAAAACAAACAAAAGTACAAACCAAAGTAACCTGGTTAGAATGATTCAGAATCATAATTAGTCATTCTAGCCATCTAAGCTTGAATTTATTATTATTATTATTATTATTATTATTATTATTATTATTATTATTATGGATTAAGTGACAGATAAATAATCTGACTGATCTACTCAAAGATTTCTTTAGCATTGAAATAATAGAGTTGGAACAAAACTCTGCAGGATTGTGCACAGATCTCTACGAAGGAGCAGAGGCAATAAATTAATAAATAAAGCTTATGATTTCGGACTCGGTAGTCAACAGGCATCAACACTTTACCAATATATGAATTTGCAGCGAGGTTTGGTTTCGATATTTGGTTTCGAAGTTTGAACGGATCGAAATAATCCAAATTCAATCAGAATAAATAAATTAATCAATTAATAAATACAAATTCAGCGGTAGAGTAGATTATTTAACCCTCATGAACAGTGACTTAACATTCGACCCAGAGCTTTTATGCTTGATATATGAATAAATGATAGACATGATTTTTAAACACCCCAATTTTCTGTCTTTTAAAAAAAATAAAAAATATTTTATTATCAGTATCAAAAAAATCGCAACAGAAAGTATGCCAAGAAAATCCTAGAAAGCAAAGTACAATTTGTATACTTTTACTACTTAATAAGAGCTAGCTCCACTAATTTTTATTTTTTTTTTAATGTCCATACAGCCTACAGTCTTGTGCACTTTTCTATTGACTCGCAAAACCGTGTCTCACAAATCCATTTCTATCCATTTTCTATACCCGCTTTATTCCTAATTAGGGTCACAGGGATCTGCTGGAGCCAGGTCAAATTTGATCATTAAGCGAAAGAAGCAAAAAACGTTCTTGCGTCCTTTCCGCTTTAGCGAACAGAATTTCTTCTACCAAGTCGTGTCCGGTTTTATTTGCGTTAAGTGAACGATTGCTGATTTGAAAAAGCACAGTAGCGAACTTCCCGGTAATGTCTGGTAGCAGGAAGTCGAGAATCAGAAAATGCTAGAGCTAAAATGAAGATAATGTCACTGCTGTAGAAACGATCCCTAGAAAACCCCTTTCTCGGCACAAATGAAGGTCACTGGGTCATTCTGACAGCACAGTACATAAGGGTTAAACATTCCATGACACCAAAATCTGCAAATGGCTACATTTACTGAGGTGCTTATCTCCCACACACCTACCTACTGTATTTCAAAATGTCATTACTGTAAGCAATGAGACAGCCTAAAGCTGTGTGTGTGTGTGTGTGTGTGTTCAGGTAAAGGGCAGATTGGAGACAGAGCACAGGCAGTTGCTGTGTACTAAGGGGTGGGGGATGAGTGGGCTTTCTGATTCAGCTCTGAGGCTTGTTCACTACAGTGAGGCAAAGCACCAATGCGGGAACTAACCTTTCTTCCGGAGTCCTTGCTTCCGCACTCGCCTTTATCGTACCACCATTTGTTTTTCAGTTTGTCTAAGACGGCCTGCTCATTGAGCTTCAACACCGCTAGGTTTACGGGGATTCTTCAACCAGGGAAATAACATAAATAACATTACCCATGTTATCTTATGTTATTCAGCATTTAAGTCAACACACACCTATAAAATATGTACTAGTGTTCTACATGGCTACAGCTAGATTGAAGGAAAAAAAAAAAAAGAGGAAAAAAATTGCTTAATCACAAGATTGAATAATGTGTTCAGTGACAAAGTGATATGCATTAATACTCCATCTAGCTTTGTTGCCTTTCTCCCTAGTGCAAGATGTGTATTACTATATCACTTTGGGTAACCGGCAAAAGGTGGAAACACTCGGATAGCTTTTTCGGGATTGGTTGCAAAATATTCAATTCGAATTGTTTTTGGAGGATCATTTAGATCGGTTTGTCAGATCCGGATGGGTTCAAGCAGCCCAGCCCCGTACTGCACGAGTACGGGTCTACGGGTTTAGCCAGAGTGTTTGGAGTTTGTAGTTGCCGGTTACCCCTCCACCGTAGTGGTTACCCGCTGGATAGCTCATACTGGGGCTGACCTTGGAATCACCTCCCCCGCTGCCGCACTCGCCCTTGTCGTACCACCATTTGTTTTTCAATTTGTCCAACAGGCCCTGCTCGTTCAGTTTTAACACTGCCAGGTTTACTCGGTTTCTTGAAATGATAATAAGATAATTGGGGTCAGCGTCAGTGGTGAGAATGGGACAGCGAGGCAGAGGTTGTAGGAAATGAAACGTGAGTCAATCTTAAAATAAATAAATAAATAAATAAAAAAACTGATTGTCTGACTGTGTGCCTGTTTCTACAAGACCTTTTTGTTGTCTTGTGTTGTGTGATGTTCAGAAGAAAAAAAGAAAAAAAAAGTAGTGTGATCAGATTTTACCAAGCAAGACATGGATTCCCGGGAAGGGAAGAGGAGGCATTAGCAATGCTCTGGATTGAAGCCGGTTATGATTTTTGATTGTGGTTTCAAGAAGTTTAAGGTGAATTGCTCTGGATAATCTCTTTTTAACGGCATCCAGCATTGTTAATGCGCCGGCTCCACCCTTACCCAGTCTTCATGTGCTCCAGCTCCGGCGCTGTTACAGGGAAGCCCTTCCACTGCGTGGCAGAGAGTGCCGCTGGGAAGGAAAGCGAACAGACCGTGGGTCTGCTCTGCTCCCAGGCAACAGTGTCTTTCTCAGTAAAACCTCTCTTTCTGAGCCCTCCCTCTGTATGACAGGGGGGTTAGAAAGAGGTCGGCTTATGGGTGACTAACAGAAAGCCAGACTACATTCATGAGCGTTAGAGTCTGAAATTCACTGCTTTGGCAGAAAGAGTAACAGGCGTAAAGGAGAAGAGTCAAAGGACCGCATTTTCCAGACTATAAGACGTGTCTTTTGCCCTGCAGCAAGCGCCTGTTTATTAATGCTTTCACTGTAGGCCTGAAGGCACTTTCAGCATCTGAACCTTGAATATCTTAACAAAAGAAAGTCAACGAGAGGATTAGAAAAATTCAGCATTAAAATGTCGGAAGGATTTTGGGCCTCACTTATCCCAAAAAAATATGACGGAACCGAGGAGCATTTCCACAATTTCAAAAAAAATTTTTTATACCACAAGAGCGCCTTGAAAATTTACGTATAAATATAATAAAAATCACTAATGTCACTTTTTTTCCCCGATTTATTATCTTCTTTAAACCAAACCCCAAAAATTGAACACTTTTGTGAAACTTGGTCCTTTCAAGGTCATATTAATGGCTAGAAAGACAACCAAGTATTTTATTGGGACAAAAGTAATGGCACCCCCATAAAAGAGGCAGCAGCAGTGGATGAGCTGCGTTATTGGAAGATTTGGTTTAAAACCATTATCTTTGGTCATGCGCTCGGTACTTTACGCCTGGCGTAAATATATTTTCGTAAATTTAATTTATAGCTTCTCAAAATAAAAACAACTCCATGATCCAACACAGAATAAAGCAGTAATTGAAGACGAGTGAACGAATGAGATAAACACGCTCCCGTGGTAATCCACATGGCCTTTTTCACCCTATCCTGGAAGCTGTCTACACCTACAGGACTCGGGAGTTACGGAAAATAAAATCGCCTGATACTTTATTCCGTCTTTAAAGCAGTGCTGATTTACAGTGCAGACACTTATTGTCCAGAAAGTACAGTATCTGGTGGAAAACAACATACTACAAAGAAAAAGACTTGGTGATGAGGCATGAATGACAGTAATGGTCAACAAATAAAGGCGATGAATTTCCAATTTTCAGATCTATGCTGATGTTAACCTGTTAATCGGTTTTGCTTGTAAGATGCTTTCTGAATGATGTCTGTGAAAATGTTCAGCTGAACATCAGGGAGAGTTCAGCATACTGACGTGGTGGAAGTGATGGAATGGGATGGAGTGACGTCATGAGGTGAATCCTGAAGGAATAAATCGATAAAAAGAAGAGCGTCAATGAGGCGTGTTTACTTATGAAAATGTGACTCATGAGGGATATGAATCAGAGTGAACAATGACCGTTTACAGGACCAGAGATGAGGACAAGTCACAAATATTCCAACGTATCAAAGTGTAGAGAGATTACTCAGGAAAATAGGAAATCATAGTCAAGGTTAGGGTTCGATTTATCGTTAGATAAGGATTCACATTTGACTGTGATGTGTAAGTGAAACCGAAATGATTTCCAGAGTAATCTCTCCAGTTTTTCAGCATTATAAGACAAAATACTATACAAACAAAATCTACCAACACTTTCATTCTGATTAGTAAGTACGTCACTTGTACCTTAAGTCAGATCCTTTAGGAGTGGCGACCCCATACCCCTTGGAGTCCAGGTTTCCTCCCACCTTCATGGTATCGCAGGGTTTGCGCTGCTCGATGTACTCGTTCATGGTGGACTCCAGCAGATAAGCGTATTTGGATTTCCGGACTCTCTTCACTCCGTCGTCGGTGGTCTTTACAAACACTGAGGGATCTGCAAACTTCATGTAGGACCACATCTTCTCAAACACGGCTATTTTTGATCTCTGAGGGCAAAAAAAGAAAAAGAATGATTTTACCTTTTATATATATATAAGACGCTGCTATATCTTTATTCAAATGTAAAACAAGAAGTAGGTGGGGCTTAACCTGGAAAACTGGAAAAATCTAGAGATAGAAATGGAAGCGGTTCCTCGACCTCAGCTTCATCACTCGGGTTTGGAATTGCTCCCAGGAAGAGGTGTGGTGTTGTTACTTACCTGTAATATTGTCTAACTCGTGTGGCTGGTCATTATTTCCCAAAATATACCCAAACTATTCGCCTTTTTTGGTGTTTAAACCACCGAGACCTTGATCAAGCTGTTACTAAGAATGAATGAATGAATGAATGAATGCTGTATGTCTGTTTAATGTGTTTTTTGTTCATTTCATGGTTTTTGTTGCATCCCACATGCCCTGTGTTCTTACATTTTTTTGAAAGATCTCATATTCATAGGCATTTCATAAGGACTAGATTTCTTGGATTTGTTGAAAAGACATTTTTACATTAACTGTTGTAAAAATATTATATTGATATAGAACATAAACGTGCAACAAATGTGCTTTATTTCTCACCATGAAGAACTCTTTGGTTGAGCCTCCATCCAAGGTGCCGTAGGCAATCTCTGTCTGCTTGGCCAGGTCTTCTGCGCTCTCGATGGGTGATACCATCCTCTCCACAGTCAAGAAGGCAGCCAGGTTGGCCGTGTAGGAGGAGATGATGATGAGGGTGAAGAACCACCAGACGCCTCCGACTATACGACCAGAGAGGGATCTAAAATCATAAGAACCAAACTCCTCGTAAGACGAAATCAAAGATCAAGGCCCGGGGTATAGAGATACATACATAGAGATATTTCCTGTCGTAAGAAGACTGATAAACCTGGACTATAGGTGTGTGTAACGGAAATCAGTCGTACCCCCTGGCTATAGCTGAGACGTCTCGTCATTTATTTATTCGCTGTCATATGCATTAGAGTTCACACGCTTCTTACACTTCATCTAAAGGTGCAAATCATAAAACACCTGAGCAAGTCAAACAATAGATGCTGAAATGCTTAGGGAACCAGAAGAAATGGTGTCAAAACTCGTGAGGCCTGGTTCTAGGTTTTAAAGGAGACTCACGTCTCTTAATGAGAGAGAGAGAGAGAGAGAGAGAGAGAGAGAAAGGGGGGATTTAAGGGACAAAAAGACAACACACAAGGGTAAAAATAGATGAGTACATTGTTTCATGCTAAGTAGCACAGATAAGAAGGATCCTATTTAGGATTTGCCTGGACACACACACACACACACGATGCTGAAATTTGCCAAAAAGAAAATCCTCACCCACAGACCTAATTCCAAAGCCTTATGGCAATCATTATTCTGGAAAGATTTTCCTTTATCACTCCTCGCTTCAGGGCTTCAACCCCTCCAACACAATGCAGTGAAAGAGCAAAACGAGGCCAGACAAGAGAGAGAGAGAGAGAGAGAGAGAGAGAGAGAGAGAAGAGAGAAGGAGGAGAGAGGGAGCATGCCCGAGCGACACTGATAACGCCAGCAAAAAGGAGGTGAAAAACAATGAGCCATAGCCTTGTTCTCCACTCTGCTGCTGACAGCTAACAGCCTCCATCCACTCCTCACACCTCTCTCTCTCTCTCTCTCTCTCTCTCTCTCTTGCCCTTCATTCTCAGTCTGTCTCTGCTTCTTACTCTTTTTTTTCAGCTCAGCTACTGTGAGAGCACAACAAGTGCACTTGTGTCTCCATCCAAAGAAACCAATCTGTCAGTCATGCAGCATCGCCCTGCTGACGGGAACAAAAAGCGGTTGTGTTGTTGAACAGCAGGTTTCCACAAATTACAGCAAATCTGCAATCTATTAGAGCTTTCGGGAACTAGGCTGCCGGGGACTCCTAACTTCTTTGCCATTCTAAACGTTTTAGACAATATGATACCACTTCTACTATCAATCAATCAATCAATCAATCAATCAATCAATCAATCAATCAATCCATCAATTGATCTGAACTTCAGTATACAAAAACATAAAGTTTGTTTTAAATAAACACATTAAAATACATAAAAAATTACATTAAAATTTTAGAATTATTTATTATTAAATTATTATTAAATTATTATTTATTATTAACTTATTATTTATTATTAAATTATTATTTATAATTTAATAAAAATAAGAAAAAAATAAATAAATACTAAGGAAAACAAATACACATAATGACGCATGCAAACAAAATGAAAATTAAACAAACAAATAAATGCACAGACAGACGGATTGATAGACAAACAGACGGATAGATAGATAGATAGATAGATAGATAGATAGATAGATAGATAGATAGATAGATAGATAGATAGATAGATAGATAGATAGATAGATAGATAGATAGATCATTAACAAACCAGGAATAAATGAACAAACAAACAAATAAATAAGCAAAATTCTTAAATAAAAAGAAATCTCTCATTTAATCATCAACAGCAGCGTCTCCCTGGCAACATAAACAGCTGTAAGCTCTAGTGCTAGAAAAGCAGGGAAGAACACAAAGTGTTTACAGTGGCACATGTATAAATGTACAATCTTGCTTTGAGCCTGACTGCAGTCTATCTACCATCACATAAACTAGTCCTGCGACGAGCCACTAATCTCACAACACCAGAGCTTCAGACTGACCAATCACAGTTCATTATGTTCAGCATCACGTTCAGGGGTGTGAAACTGTAAAGCAGATGTTTCTGCAACTATAGATCGTACAGATGAATGTCTACACCGTGACCTTCACACCAGACTCAAGGGTTGTTCCCTTCCGTGTACTCGGGTATTCTGGTCTCCAAATGGAGGCGTGGGTTCGAATGCCACTTCTGACAAATCCCTTTTACACCCTCGGCCGTGTGTCCCTGGTGGTCTAGTGGCTAGGATTTGGTGCTCTTGTCTGGGTTCGATTCCTGGTCAGGGAAGTGTGCTGTTTGGGGTGGTGGTAACTCAAGTGGTTAAGGCTCTGGGTTGTTGAATGGAAGATTGGGGTTCAAGCCCCAGGGCTGCCTCTGTTGGGCCCTTGAGAAAGGCCCCTAATCTAATTACTCGTTGATGACCCCCACTCTGACCCCAACTGCCAAGGATGTGAAGAAAGAATTTCACTGTGACAAATAAAGGCATCTTAGCCTAACTGATGAGCCACAGGCTAACTAACCAGACACCACCATTTTAGAACTAGCAACATATCTAGAAAGACGGCTTAAATAAAAAGATATTAATGTACTCCAACATCTCTGCTCCTTTCTCTTAGAGAAATAAATATGACGCAGGCGACGGCATGCTGCGGCAGTTCGTTTCGGAGGAGGTGTAATGATGACTTTGTTGACCTTTTATGAACATCATTATGCTCATAACACTGTTATATGACACTGATTATGTTCACCACAGTCGAAGCTTTTCGGAAACCCACAGTGGAAAGTGCTAGAAATGCTAGCAAGGTGTAAATTGGCTGATTGATTAAGATATTTTTCTTTAATTCTGGTCCTTGCGGTAAAGTGGGCTGATTCTAGTAAGGGAAAAGATCCAAAAATTCTCTAGAGACTTCATGGAATAGTGCTGAATGGCATCATACAGGGATAATAGCATAGGTATGATGACTGTGAGCCAATGATGGATAGTAACTATAACCTATCAGTGATTTCTGAGATGGTAAGCTTCATTTTACTCTTTAATCTTTAGATTAAGCTTTTATTTATGTCACATATACATCAAACATTCCTGAAAAATCACATATAGCAAATTTGGAGGTTGGGGTTAGAGCACAGGTTTAGACATGATGCAATGACCATGTAGTGGAGGAGCCTGCTCAGCGGCATAATAGTAGCACCTTGGACTTGAACCCCAACCTTCTGATCAACAACCCAGAGCCTTAACCACTTGAACCACCACTGACCGAAAACGTAGCCTGTGTATTTGTATGTCCACACAAATATAACAAGATGTGGTAGCTTAGTGTTGGAGTACTGATATGAAGGTTGTGAGTTCGAATCCCAGATCCACCAAGCTGCCACTGCTGGGCCCCTGAGCAAGGCCCTTAATCTTCAGTTGCTCAGTTGAATAAAATGAGATAAAATGTAAGTCGCTCTGGATAAGGGCGTATAAATGCAGAAATGTAGATGAATATCAACAAAAAAAAGCCTTTCTCAGCTTGAGTAATTACTTCACAGCGCCGTCATGGATCTCACAGTCTCCTGTCCTCTGCACAATCCTCTCTACTCGTCTGTGACTGTTACTTCAGAGTCCTTAAAACCCAAGCAGGCGCGTAGAAAGCGTACAGGGTCGAATCCTTCTGAGTGACGGACGGACAAGTTTCAAAAACAGCGACGATGCATCTCTTACTTTTCAGCATCTTGTTCTGCACCATCACTTTTGCTTATTTCTCCAAGGAACGAAAACAAGGTCATGGTTGCCATATCCATCAAAATCCCCACAAGCACACACTCTAAAGAATGATCACTGCTTAAAAATGAATTTAATATTCGGACCTTAGTTTAAAAAGCTGTTAAGGTGCCGGATCCTGGCTGGTTTTTATGAACAGTCTAATCTAATCTGGCGTGTAAAATAATGAAAAGCTGGATTGATGAATACATTTTTTCGGGTTAGAGGGTGGGTTTTTCAAGGACTTCGAAACAAATGTGAAAACAAAAGAAATCCTAATGATGTCATTTCTAAAACATAATAACTTACTATTGTATTATACTGTAAAGTTAATTTATCATAGCTGTGTTGTTTATCTATTTAAAGTGATTTGGTAAAATCTTGCCACTGGCTGTGTCTCAACCAGCTCCCTAGTTCCCTATGCGGTGAATCAGTATATCATCTACACAAGTTGGGGCACTGGTAAAGACATTGGGACACTGATGACTCAATTTCTGGAGACATGACTACATCCTCGTGTTCTTACTCTTCTTTATCCCCAATATGCAGGACTGTCATTATTTTTTTTTTGATTAAAGAACATAATAAGGAATCACTGAGTGCTACAACGACGATAACAAGCCACTTACATTTGTACATTTGTACAAGTTTGAGAGTTTGGTTTGGTTTGTCCGGCATTTTTTTCGGAGCAGAGGGGCTTCAGAAAATGTGACGTCATTTCCAGTAAGGGAGCATAGTGAGTGTCGATGCTCTGTGGTGGATTGTGGGATTTTTTTATGGAGCACTGATAGGATTTTGGGATTGAGAAAGAGAGAGAGAGAGAGAGAGAGAGACAGAGAGAAGCAGACAGAGAGAGATACAGGGAGAGAGAGGCAGAGAGAGAGGGAGAGAGAGAAGCAGAAAAAGAGACAGAGAAGCAGAAAAAGAGACAGAGAGAGAGGCAGAGAGAGAGACAGATAGGCAGAGAGAGAGACAGAGGGAGTGAGTGAGAGAGTGAGAGAGAGAGTGAGAGGGAGAGAGAGAAGCAGAAAAAGAAACAGAGACAGAGAGAGAGAGAGAGAGAGAGAGACAGAGAGAGGCAGAGAGAGAGGCAGACAGGCGGCAAGAGAGAGAGAGAGACAGAGTGAGACAGAGAGAGGCAGAGAAAGAGAGAGAGAGAGAGAGAGAGACAGCCCATCAAAATGGCCGACTCCTTGATCAGCGCCCTGACTCCTGAGCTAGTGAGCTGATTGATGCTCAGCCATGGTGTCTCAACTCAATCCCTAATCCATATAAACATGCTGTGCCAAAGATGTTGATATTTCGTACGCCATACGATGTACTCAGAAACAGCCTTTAAATTAACGTAAAGAAGCTATTGAACAAACTCTCAGTCAGTTGACCTTGCAGTGACCTTGACTCTCTCTAGATCTATTCCAAATTTCCATCTCCTGCTTAGAATAATTCCATATCACTCCCACATGCATTCAACTTCTCGTTTCGGAGATATCATGCTACAATAGACAGACGGATGGACAGACACAAAAAAATCTGAATATTAGGAATGGAGGAAACAGTATCTGACACTCGGACGTGTCGCTGCTCCCACGGCTCGGTTAAACTCGCCATATCTCCCCGCTTAAACCCTCTAATGAATCACAGCAATTAATTAATGGAGTAATCCTCAGAATATGGGTCACTACGATACTCCGAGCCCAAAAGCTTTTAGGTTTTTAATAAGATATACAAACTCCGTGGAGACCCTTTCAGCTCACATTCGTCTCGTGTACTTCAGACTCGCACCGGTGTCTTTACCATTATGGACATGGGGAAAGTAAACACATCATGTGCTGTGACAAGCTGTCCTCTCTGGAGAGCCGGCCGTGTTTAACAGTGCTGAACATGCCCACACTCCGGTGGTGGCAGGGTCACCTCTGCATCGAGGGAGAGGCCCTGGGCTGCTGTGTGTGTGTGTGTGTGTGTTGTTAATGTGTACGTGTGAATGGTGGTGCATAAACAACAGGGTGTGAATATTTTTAAACACACAAGCATTTGAGAGGCAGAACTGAATCAACAGTGTGTCTATCTAGTGGGGCGTAAAAAGCCTACAAAACACACACACACACAAACAAACACACACACACACACACACACTGTGTGTAACACTTCCTGCAAGACACACACATGCCTACACCTTAATCTAATTTTAACCACAGATTTGTTACCAACAGAAAACAGTTCTTTCTTTCTTTCTTTCTTTCTTTCTTTCTTTCTTTCTTTCTTTCTTTCTTTCTTTCGTTCATTCGTACGTTTCTTTCTCTCTCTCTATCTCTCTTTTTATTCTCTCTTTCTCTCTCTCTCACTTTCTCTCTCTCCCTGTCTCTCGTACGTTCGTTCATTCTTTCTTTCTTTCTTTCTTTCTTTCTTTCTTTCTTTCTTTCTTTCTTTCGTTCATTCATTCGTATGTTTCTTTCTCTCTCTCTATCTCTCTTTTTATTCTTTTTCTTTCTTTCTTTCTTTCTTTCTTTCTTTCTTTCTTTCTTTCTTTCTTTCTTTCTTTCGTACGTTTCTTTCTCTCTCTCTATCTCTCTTTTTATTCTCTTTCTCTCTCTCTTTCTCCCTGTCTCTCGTACGTTCGTTCTTTCTTTTTTTCTTTTGTTCATTCATTCGTATGTTTCTTTCCCTCTCTCTATCTCTCTTTTTATTCTCTTTCTTTCTTTTCTTTCTTTCTTTCTTTCTTTCTTTCTTTCTTTCTATTTACTTGTTATTTTAAATTGATAATATATATATAAATATTCCCTCATTTTCATTCTTTCTCTTTTTTATTCGTTCGTTCATTTTTTCTTTCTTTCTTTTGTTCTTTCTCTTTTTCTTTTTCTTATTTTTGTGCCTTTGTTCATACATTTCTTACTCTATCTCTTTTTTTCTTTTCTATCTCTCTTTTTATTCTCTCTCTCTCTCTCTTTTTTAAATTGATTATATATGTCAAAATATTCCTTTATTTTCATTCTTTCTCTTATTCTTTCGCTCTTTCTTTCGTTCATTCGTTCTTTCTTTTGTTCTTCCGCTTTCTTTCTTTCTTTCTTTCTTTCTTTCTTTCTTTCTTTCTTTCTATATTCTTTTTTAAAAGATTATATATGTTAAAATATTCCCTCATTAACACCAGCTCAGGTCCTCACAAGTTCACGTCGTCTAACGTCACGGACAAACATGCCTGCCTTGGACTCCCAGTAACCACCAGCACTCCCACGTTCACACTCACCAGTCGGTTAATGATATGCACCTGTTTTCTATTGTGTTTGTTTTTCACTCTTTATATACTCCTTTGGTTTCAGTTCCTTGTTAGAGGTATACTCTCTGTCCCTGACGGCTCTAACGTGAGGTTATTAAGCCGTCGTTATTCTTTGTTTTTCCGGTTCTTGACTTTCCTGACCACTAATCCTATTAAACTCTGATGTTCCTGTTTTCCCCTGTTTTTTGTTCTGCTTTTAGCTCATGGTTCGGATTACCTCGTACCTGTTTACTTGCCGACACGTTTCCCAAACCCTAGTTTAGTGGTTGTTCCAATACTTTTGCCTATTCTGATTTTTGTGGTTTTCTTTTCTCATTAAATCCTGCATTTTCATCCAATCCCTTGAGTCTGCCTCGTGACAGTCTGATATCCCCATCCTCATAGGCAGGTCTTTAAGGACCTATTCATATTCAGGTAATGGCTTTTCTATTTTACACAGAACTGTCCTTGAAGTGACATGATCTGAAGGCTCAAAGGATGAGAGGATCCTCTTTTCTTCCAGCGCCATACATTTATTCATTCATTTCAGCCAACACTTTCATTTGAAGCGCCTTACACTGCAAAAAAAAGCACCCTGTGAAGAACTCAAGGGATAGAGGTGTGGTTCAAACGACCTTAAACAATTGGGTTTGTATGTAAGTCCAATTAAACCTGTACAGTGGAACCTTGGCCTTCGTTCTGGGGGAGAGTTCTTACAGTGAAAATTTGTACTGCGAAACAGATTTCCCCATAAGAAATAATGCAAATGCAGATAATCCGTTCCAGCCGCCCAAAACATGACCAATATTCCCAATACAAAGCGTATGTAAACTGTATGGCTGCTTACAAAGAACTGACCCAAGCCAAGCATTCCATGTCAAGGGTCCTCACAGGAAGTCCTGCCACCAAGCTTGGGCTTAAAATAGAACAGACCGCCCACGCCACCAATCTGTCAACAAAAAAACACCTGAGAAATCACCTAGCTTTTGAACACATACCGGAGGAAATGTTGGTATTGTGGGTTGACTCTTTTGAAACAGATTTCAGAGAAGAAAAACTGATTTTGAACGGCTCCCAGACGTACTCGCGACTTAGCCGACGTTCGGTTCCGTTTGTATGCCGAATAGGCTTCGTATGCTAATGCAAATTGCTTGTAAAATTTCAATTCTTAAGCTGAAAATTCATAAGGAAGGACATTCGTATGCTGAGGTTCCACTGTATTTTTAGTTTCTCTAAAATATAGGTAATGTATGTAATTCTATCTTAGGCTGCGTTCACATTAAAAACAAATTTAAAAACCTCTTTTTCTCTCGTTTTTACCATGACCCACTTTTCAGTCACTTTTCAGTGACCAATTCAACTCGTTGTACTGCAGTGGTTGTGCCTGCTATCCATTTTGATAACTGTTTTAAAGATTTATTTTATTTTGGTCTTTAGTTTTTTTACTTTTGTACAACCGTCAGAATGTTCACTCGCAACTGTGAGCCACAGTGCCGCCTCCTCGCCTGTCCCTCAGCATTGCCACATCAATACTCAGATAGAACGTACAGTGAAAAGGACTGATTTTATTTTAAAAAAGAAAAAAAGATTTACATTTATTAAGCGACCTTCTTCCACAGTTACTATTATTATTATTATTATTATTTATTTGTTTATTTATTTAATTAATGAATTTAATTTATTTTTTAAATTTACTTAAGCCTAGTATTATTAATGCTTCCAAATTCACTAAAGATGCTCAATTAATATATAATATTATATTATATAACAGTTACTATTATTTATTTAAATGTTTTTATTTATTTATTTATTTGCTTAAGTGTATTCTTACTTTTTTTTTTTATTTAAGCCTCCCCAAAAACAGTTAGACAAAATGCTTTCAAACTCACTAATACATATACATATATAATATACATAATATAATAGTATTTCAGATTCTATTCAGTGCACTATATCCCCGATAGATCTCCAAAATGAAGTTCAATTCAATTAAGAAAAAAAAGCAAACGCAAGTGGAGGAATATATATTTAGACCGCTTTGTTCGTTTCGGGAAACGAGCGGCTCTGATAAGAGCCTTTTGGAAATGAACTCATTTCTATAAGACATAATGTGCTTTGTTTTTAATATTTAATTGAAAAAAAAACAAAAAAAAACCAAAGACATATTTATTGGGTCATTTAGCCAAAAAGTTCAGCAGAGACATTTTTATCCGGACTGTTTATAGAAAATCAGAAGGTAGAACATGAGGTATACTTTGCCTTTGAGTAGGCTAATATAAAAAATAAAAAAAATGCATTAAAATGATGCAATTGGTTCAGATGGAGCTGCTGCACACATTACTGCACACTGCGCTGTTATGATAAAGCCCACGTAATGCTTCACTGTGTGAAAATGTCAGAACAATCCAGATTAATAATGTAATGCATGCGCACATTACCATAAATCACAATGTATTGTCTTTAGTCGGCATCGATAAATCATATAAATCGAGACCTTCTCCGTCACAATGCTTCCTTGCGACTCTGACATTTAAATCTGCACCAAGTGTTTTGTTTAGTGCTGAAACCATTAACATCAGGCTTAGTCCATTTGCATAATCTAATATCAGCCCGTGTGAGCTGCGAGCAAGTACTGAAAGCAAAGCATCCAACATACGACACGATATTTCAGTACATCCACACGGATGTATGCGTGAGACGCCTGCCGGCGTAGCCACGTGACAATGTCAGCATGTAGCAGATAAGTCGCGTAAAATCCTGAAGCATGAACAGCGTCAGAAAAGACACATGAAACCATCGCGCTAGGAGTCAGTCGCCGATATAATTCATCTCCATCTGCAGCAGTGTCATGCTAGCAGAACAGCGCCAGGCCTTAGCACGCGCCCGCTAATCATCGCCGCTACCTTCTCACAACCTCACGTTACAGCAGCTTCCAGACAAAACGCCCCTGATTGCCTTCTGACCCATTAGTTCTCTGTCTCAGAAAAGGAAGATGAATGGGAGGAGCTTGCTTTTTTTCCCCTTCTTCTTTTTACCATTACACCTTTATCAGCGCAGGAGAAGAAATCCATTCACGTGTCTTATCAGATTAAACAGCTGCTCTGAAAATCAGACAGGGCTAACTGAAGTAACACAGCCAGAGGGGAAGGCTCTTTCTTCTGAGATGATAAGGCCCATGTGTGCATGAGCTGACATGAATTACCTTGCGAGCGCTGAGCGTTTGAGTGGCAGCCCTGACATTTATCAAGGACAAACACTTTTGTACTTCAAATGAATGGAACCGATTTGCCGAGTTTCATACAGGAAATAAAGTACGGATGTGTGCTTATTAGATATTTTCAAATTGCAATAATTAAAAAAATAAACACATAAATAAATAAAATAAAAATAACAACTGGAATAATAATAATAATAATAATAATAATAATAATAATAATAATAATAATGTATATATATATATATATATATATATATATATATATATATAATATATATATAATTATAAAATTATAATAAATTATAAATAATATTTTATAATAAATTACACATAATTGGTATTAAAGTGTTGCTAGAGGACAGTACAATACCAATTTCATCATCTCTACATGCTTTTCTACTCCTATGACATCCACTGATGTTTACTCTGACTTATGTAGAAAATTAAAAATCTGAGTTTTAGTGGTATGAGTTATTATTAAAAAACATACACAGAAAGAGCTAATTCCTTATTTTTTGTTCACTCGATGTGTTAACCTGGACTGATTTCCTCCCCCAGTGCAGAAACATGTGTTGTAGGCTGATTGGCATCTCTAAATTGATGTGTGTGTGTGTTCCTTGAAATAGATTGGAACCCAGTCCAGTGTTCCCCTCACCTTGTACCCCGAGTCCCTTGGGATGGACATAGTATATATATATATATATATATATATATATATATATATATATATATATATATATATATATATATATATATATAGTGGAACTTTGAATTCGTTCTGGTGGTGAATTCTTAAGGTGAAAATTTGTATTGTGAAATTTTTTTTTTCCATAAGAAATAACGTAAATGCAGATAATCCGTTCCAGCCGCCCAAAAATATAACCAATACAAAACGTATGTAAACTGTATGGCTGCTTACAAAGAACTGACCCAAGCCAAGCATTCCATTTTAAGGGTCCTCACAGGAAGTCGTGCCACCAAGCTTGGGCTAAAAATAGAACAGACCGCCCACACCACCAATTTGTCAACAAAAAAACATGCCCAAAAAATCACCTAGCTTTTAAACACATGCCGAAGGCAATAAAAGAGTCAATGTGGTTTATGACCACCTGCCTAATATTGTGTTGGTCCCCCTTTTGCTACCAAAACAGCCCTGACACCTTTCTATCAGAACCAACATTAACTTCTTCAGCAATTTGATCAACAGTAGCTCGTCTGTTGGATCGGATCACACGGGCCAGCCTTAACTCCCCACGTGCATCAGTGATCCCTGGCCGTCCATGACTATGTCTTCAGTTCACCACTGTTCCTTCCTAGGACCAATTTTGATAGATACTGACCACTGCAGACCGGGAACACCCCACAAGAGCTGCAGTTTTGGAGATGCTCTGATCCAGTGGTCTAGCCATCACAATTTGGCCCTTCGTCAAACTCGCTCAAATCCTTACGCTCGTCCATTTTTCCTGCTTCTAACACATCAACTTTGAGGACAAAATGTTCACTTGCTGCCTAATATATCCCACCGACTAACAGGTGCCATGATGAGGAGATCATCAGTCTTATTCACTTCACCTGTCACTGCTTAGAATGTTATGCCTGATCGGTGTATAAATGATGAACATCATTTTCATGGGTATTATTTTCAGGAGCTTGTGTAGACACCAAGTGTTAAATTGCACTACGGTCAGTACAGCGGGTCATTACTTTACATTATTTTGCATTCATATTCTTATCAAGCCTTTAATCTGCACTATACTAGATATCCAACTACACATGTGGGGAATTTCAGTTCTGACAAGTTTCACTCATCTTCCAAACGATTTGTGACTTCTCCCGAGTGGAATTTTTCACTACGAAATTCCCCCACCCTTTTCCCTCTTCATCCTTCGTCTTTCTTTTCCCTTGACGAAACGAGTGCAAAGATTCTTAGTAAAATCACCCTCGGCACGCATAATCCGCCTGATTCTGCATGCAAATTAGCGCTCTTTATTTTGGATCTTAGGAAATCAGGGCTCTGGAGTGTTGATGACTTCATACATACAATGTTCTAGTGCTCGAACTGTAAAAACAACACAACAGACTCTCTGAATAAGTAGAGAGCCTGATTTCATATATTCATAAGCGGCTGCAAATCATCCTCTCAGACCACCGCCGAGAGCTGAGATTTGTTTTTGTGATCAAGATTTTTATTTATTCAGGTTTCGTTCACATCAGCAACATATATCACGGTCCAATGAACTATATACAAATAGATGCCATGAAGCTGTCCACTTGTAAAAAGGAAGGGGAGAAGAAAAAATAATAAAGCATAGTGAGGATGTCATCTAGCAAAATCACAGCAATATTTAACCAGCTCTGAATAGTGTTTTCCTTTGTGCCGCTGAGCCTGGCAGTGGTGCCTTCCAGCAAGACAATGTCTCTAAAATATGATAGCCAAGTAAAAGTTGCAGGAGTGGATGGCTCTATGGCTCTATCCATAATTTCAAAATAGTCTTTTTGGCAGCAGAACCTGCTGCCAATAAGGTCCTTTGTTGTTGAGCGTATAGCTGGAGAGTGTATTCATCTAACAGTAGAAGAAGTTAAGGATCTCGTGGTACAGTCAAACCTTGGCATAAGAGTTCAATTCGTTCTGTAGGCAAGTTCCTAAGTTGAAAATTTGTATTGTGAAATGAATTTTCCCATAAGAAAAAATGTAAATGCAGATAATTCGTTCCAGTTACCCAAAAATATGACCAATATTACCAATACGAAGCGTATGGCTGCTCACCCAAGCAAAGCATTCCATGTAAAGGGTCCTCACAGGAAGTCGTGCCACCAAGCTTGGGCTAAAAATAGAACAGACCACCCACGCCACCAATCTGTCAACAAAAAAACGCCTAGATTTTGAACGCATGCTGAAGGCAACGTTGGTATCATGGGTTGACGCTTTCCAAACAACTTTCGCTGACTGAAAAAAAATAAATTCTCGCTTCGGTTGGCTTTGCTTGGCTTTCCACTGACGCTAACAAGTTTTGGACATACGCGTGACTTAGCTGCTGTTCGGTTTGCTCATATGCCAAAAATGCTTCGAATGCCGATGCAAATTTCTTGCAAAATTTAAATTCTTAAGGCGAAAATTTGTAAGGGGGGGCATTCGTATGCCGAAGTTCGACCGTATATCCAAACGCAGGAAATCTGAAAGAATGGAACATACAAATTTCCAAAAAGGAACCACCACTGGGCATTCCAAAAACATAAAGAGTATGAGCCTATTGTAAATTTATTACATGAATGGCAGTAAGGATCAGATTTAACCTTCATCTTGTACAGTACACTGGGGGGATATAGGCCCTACTGATACATTTATAATGAAACACCTGGTGTCTTAGATGCAGTAAAACATCTTGACCATACCAAATCCCAGTCAGGCTGAGCAAGCCCTTCTCTCTCCCAAGAATGGTTAGCTGGAATAAAAGTGTACTGCAATGAAAGAACTGAATAATAAATCTTAGAAACTACACCACTTGAGGCAGTATAACCACTCCCAAACGATGTGGGAGCACATTGGTGGCCTGATTTTCATTTTAAAAAAACCCTCAAGAAAATGATTCATGTGTCTCGGCTGTATATTCTCTCGTTCCCTCAGATTTACCTGATGTTACACACGTCGCAGAGGGTCACATGGGGCCGAAGCTCGACCCATCCTCCTCCTGTGTGTAATTGGCCGATAAGAGCAGATCAATGGCTTCTGTGAAGATTTTCATAAGGAGCTTCTGCTTGGCGGCGAGTCTGACCTTAATTAGCCAGTCAGAGCTGGACAGTGGAAACATCTTCTGCAGCTGTTGAGCTCACACGGCGAGGAGAAAGAAGGCAGCCCGAGTCCCTGACTGAGAGCGGAATCTAATTTGAGTCGAGGCAGCTCTTCCCTCAAGCCAAGGATATATTTATATGTCGTATCTAAATGTCAAACGACAGTTGAGGAGCCGCAACTTCCAGAGGCTCGGGGACCGTCTCGGGTATAATGAGGGGAAAAGAACAGACAATCGCGAGATGCAGCAGCCACACAACACGCTAATGCTCTCCATAATGACTAACGGCAAGAGAAAATAGTACGACAAGTGTCAGTTCAGCCGAAGGAAACAGACAGCTTCGGTTCAAGAGAGTGGGAAATGAAAGGTCAGGGAATACATAGCTGCAGCAAGACACACAGCGTTATACAGAATTGGGTCAGAACTGACATCTCACCACAGACCAGGACATAAATTCATACCATAATAAAACCCCACAAAACACACTACAGCTTAAACCCTATTCAGGCTGGATTTGTTTCACATTGAGGTGTGAGGTAATGTAATTATTATCTGAATATCTGTCTCAATGTCTCGTCATGTCTGTTTTTTTTACAGACTGTGTGTGTGCAAACATCTGAAAAGATTTAACCAAACTGACAATAACATGATGGTAAAAATTCCATAATATCCTGCTAGAGGTTTCGAGTTTGTTCTGGGGAAAAAAACATTCAATCATCTCAGACCAAAACCAAACCAAAGCGTAGAACAGAAATATAGACTACATTGTCAACATCAAAACATGACACTTCATAAGGTTTTAGGTACGTTATTGAGTTCCTAGCACAGGTATACCTTGAGTATTTTCCCCAGAGGCCCAAAAAAATGGAATTAGCTCCTGTTTGGTTGTGTCCATGTTCAGCATCGAATGTCTTTATCATGTCTCGCTCCCCAGTGGAGGTTAATATGAAGCTCATATGTAAGCAGACACTCAGGACTTTAAAAATGTGTCAGAAGTATTTCTGTTTTCATGTAGTCTACTAGTGGCAATATATTCATAGAAAAGTTCCAAAAAACAATTACTTTCCACACAAATGTTCAAAGTAAATGCTAATAGCAAACCCATTTCTGCTCTCTGAGACGCTCCAAGCACAAAAAAAAAGCTTAAAATTGATCTTCAACCAGTGAAATTCTGTGTAAGGTTATCCAAAAGAGGGAAAAACACACTGAAAGCCGACAGACTCATTTTATATCAGACTCACAGCCAGAACATCATTCATTTGATTGAAAGTATACTGATTGAAAATTTCCCATGAGTCCATTTCTATTCCACCGGCAGACTCAAACGCCAGCACTGTGATTTCTATCTGAATTAGTCATGTACAGACAGATATCTGGCAACGTTACTTCACAGATGTACCATGAAATGTCCAGAAATCTTTTCCCATCCAAACTAAACTTCAGATGGTGAACTAGGTTTGCTTTCACATTACGCCCTCGCTCGTATGTCAAAGTGGTTTAATGCAGTAACCACCTTTTCACCAAGAATCGGGATTTTCACAGAAAAATGGCGTTTTAACAGAAAAATTAAAACATTTTAACAACGTGGATTTTCTTGTCCTATTTCTCAAAATTTTGCCTGCAGGATATTCTAGATTCTCAGACTTAAGGTTTGTTGGAATCTAAAGTCGAATTCAGCATGAGAGTTGTTTCCCATATGTAGTCAGAAATTTTCCAAAAAGAAAGAACAAATCCTCAAAAGCTCTCTCGTCCCCAGGTGCTTCTCACGCTCCAAATTTGGAATATCGTCTCTGCTGATGATTCATAAATCTTTCATTACTCTCTCTCTCTCTCTCTCTTTCTTAACTGCTCCAGCTTCCCGATTTCCTCTTATTACTCTATCTGGCTTTTTCGGTTTCAGCTTCATTTGCTTTATTGATGTTTCCCTTTCGTTTAAATTGAGTTGGATTTACTGATGGTTTTTGTGCGACTTTAAAAGGATTACCTTGGCGTTATTGTGTTTGTGTTTTATCATCAGTAACTGCATTTTTTTTTTATTGTTTTATTGAGTTTGATCGCCTTCATTGCTTTCCTAACAATCATTCCCATTTTAGTCATGGAAATTTAAAGAACTTACCTTGGTGAAATATCGCAGCCTTGCTGCATGAAGGCCCCCAGAGAGAACCACAGACTGTTGAAGATGCCGAACTCGTTGGTGTGCTCGGGTGCCTTCTCCTGCTTGTCTTGCTGGCTGGGGGTCTGTCCGTGTTGCCCCTGCGACTGCGACTGTCCGGCTTCCGGAGACGGCGTCCGGTTCTGGCTCTGTTGCTCGCCGCCCTCCTCCGAGTCGTCGCTGTGCCACTCATACGGGCTGAAGCGGCTCACCAAGAACAGGACCACGCTGACGCCGATGTACGCAAACACTATACACATCCAGATCTCATACGCCAGCGGGTCCAGGAAGGAGAAAACACCCGGCTTGGATTTGGTGGGTTTCTTGATCATGATAGAAATGCCCAAGCTCATGAAGGGCTTGGAGAAGTCGATGACCTCCTCTCGGACCAGGGTGATAGTGAGAGGAGCCACGGCTATGTCAGCTTTCTGTACGGCAAAATAACACATGCTCCGTATCAGTGAGCAACCTGACAGCTTGGATTTGCATTTAAAAATCTGAGAAGTTATGACTTATGACTAAAATTTATTCTGGCTGCTTGGAATAAGCACACACACACACACACACACACAACAGCCAACAATGTCAGAATTCTAAATCATCAAATAATCTTGGTTTGCCTCAACGGTGTTATATACATAAGTTTATACTCTTCCTTTATATAAAAGACTGAATGTCGCATTGCATTAAGAACGACTGGTGTGAGTGTGCTTGTGTGTGTATGTGTGTGTAACAAGAGCCCGTTCCTGCCGAGCAAAACACAAACCTCTTACAGCACAACTGTCCAGGCTGAATAATAAATAATATCTAGACTACTCGAAGCAAAATCCATACAATGCTCACATTCTCTCGCAGTCATTAGATATCCACAGATATCTGAAATCTCACTTCTTTTAAGACACAGCTTTTTCTTCTCCTCGAGATGGAAGCCGACGACGTCCCTGACCTCTGAATCTCATTTAAAACCCTTAAATCATTCCCATTCTTGTTTCTGTCAATCATTAACGAAGCGATGGTGTGGCCGGGGAGCTTACAGGAGTACAATCAGACGATTGAACTGACGGGAGAATTAAAAAATACTTGAAACACTCAAAATGTCATTCTTATAACTCGGACATCAGGTTGTCGAGTCCTCGGCTCGTTGCGGCCTGCTATGCTAGAGCATCGTTATTCTTTTCACGAGGGATTTGTGTCAATGAAAGAGAGAGAGAGCGTGAGAGTGGTAGGGGGAGAGAGAGAGAGAGAGAAGAAAGAGAAAGTGTATGAGAGGTTAAAGATATATATATATATATATATATATATATATATATATATATATATATATATATATATATATATATATATGGTGAGAGAGTGAGAGAGAGAGAGAGAGAGAGAGAGAGATGGAATAAAGAAATTCTCCCTTCAGGCTACATGAAGGAACTTCAGAACATACAGTACAGAGCAGATGTACCTAATAAACACACCAAGACAAATAACAAAAAAATTCACCACTATGTTCCCTGTAGACTTTTACATTAAGACAGAAGACGTCTTTACTCAAAGAACAATCTAGAGTGTTCCATCGTGACCATTTCGGTTTTAAAGATGTCTCCTCAGGTTTGCATTAACTCGTTTTCATATCCTACTATTAAAATGACTCCAGTCATTGCTGAAATGTTTTCTAATTCACGGATACTTTATTACATAACATCTACTGAAGGTTTTAAATTCAATCGCAAACCTAAAAAAAAAAGATGCAAGTGCAAGCTGATTTCCTACTCATTTATAATTCTCTGTAGAGAATTCTATAGCTTCCATCTACACATTAGCATGTCGTGAACATTATGCGTGTCTGTTGTAATACATATGCGATCGGGAGTTTTGTCATAAACAAGCCGATGCGTTTGTAATATGCAAACAGACTAATATAGCGCCCACAGTGTAATTTAGTCCAGCCTGGACTGGCCATTGTGTTTGCAGATTAATACGACCCGAGGGCGAGTATTAAATTTGAATAAGGCCGCGTCCGCCATTTTGAAGAACGAAATTAAACCCTTACTTTATTAAAGTTGCTCAAAATTACAGCTTGTTATTACTGCAGTAAATTTTTCAGTCACGATAAATGCTCCCGCCTCTCACACTAGTAGCACTGAAACAGCCTGGTAATAAAAGGGGTTTTATTTCTATTTACCGCATGAACAATACATTTATTTGCGATTCATGTCTTATTGTGATTCATGTTATGTGGATGTGAGAACTTCTAGATTTTTTCTTTAGTCTATAATCAAGAATATTCAACATTTAATGAATGTGTTTCTAAAGTTTTTGTGACCTTCTTTATGTAACTTTTTTCCGCCCACAACATGCGACTTTCAGCTTAAATAAAAGCATAAAAAAGTTTCTATACGAGATTTTACTGACTTTTAATGTTTTCATTTCCCAAGAACTTTATATTCGCTACAATCCAAGACTTTTAACCTACCCCATACACCAGCTCTCCAACCATCCCGTTCCACATTTTGGTGTCAGGGTCTCGGGCTCCGTACTTGCCGTCCGGTACGAGTTCCAGCTTGTAGGAGTAACCCACGTGCTTGGCGATTTCTGCGGCCAGCTCCACGCAGTATCCCTCGTACCTATCGTTCCCAGACAGCTGCTCGTGGTTTTTCTTCAGCATCACGTAGGGCGATTCCTGAGGGTGAAGGAAAGCAGTGAATTGACATGTCCATGATCCAACCCGTGCATTCTAACGAGACGGCCGTCCTTAACGCGTGATGAACCCGGGTTAAGGAGAAATAGATTCGTCAAAATGCTCGCGGTGTAAAATCGAGTGGGTTGAAAACGAGGATGTGTAATGTCCCCGAACACCAAAATAAGGCCAGCAGACTGTGCTCCTAATGAGCAGAATAGCATTCTCGACGGACCATGGATGGATTTCCGCTCGTTATAAGGGCCATGCGAGGCTGGTTGCAAAACAAGTAGGGAAGAATACTGCTCTATCATCCTGCTGCTAGCCTGTGTGTGGTGCAAAACTGTTGGCCCCTGAGTCACTCATCCAGTTAAAGCTCTCTGCTGTTCCACTAGAGGGATGAGCCTCGACTGCTGGGGGTTTGTGAATAACAGCTGTGGACTGCCCTTAGAAAATACGGTCAGCTTATTTTGAAAAAAAAAAAAAAAAGAAAGGCAGCAGGGTTCTTCCTTTCCTTCCCTGTGGAACAGCATGCTCGCCGGTTCTGTCTGGGATGCACTTATCGTGTTGTGTCAGACACTCGACATTCAGAAAGGTGACGTGGACCAGGGCCAATTATTTCTGGATGGACTCGAAGCCATGGACGGTTGTAGTGTTGTGTAGATTTGAGCTTTTGCTGCGTCAAGCCACTCTTATGAAAAAAAAACCCTTCATTCAAGTGTACTACACGTTTATTGCACGAGAGATGAGTCTATAAACTATATTAATTTCTCACTTTGAATATATAAACACATCTACACAGGTAGAACCGGAGATAAACAGTTGATCTACGTTTAATATTTCTTGGCACCACGTACACGTATGATTATGAAACATATTTCTGAGCAAAGTAATTATTCAGATCCACTGTAAATTATTTATTAGCCTTATATGACTGAATCTAATCTAATCTAGCTTACACTCAAACATTTTTTTTACCGGGAATTGTACTTGTGCAAGAGATTTTAAACTCCCCTTTACCGCAAATTCAGATCAACCAGATTGTAATGTATTTTTAATGCTTTAAATATTGCGATAAACGTGGGATTTTAATTGCAAACTGATTCTCAGGCGGAATTCTGTGAGATGTTTTTGGGAATGAAAATCCCAGGAGGTCAGAAATGTCTGAAAAAACTCATAACTCATAAACATGTCGCAATCGTCGTCTCTCAGGTTTCGTTCTTTCGCAGTCTGATGACGTTGAGCTGCTGCCTCGTGATTGGCTGATTAGGTAACTGCAAGAATACGCAGGTGTATAGGTTTTCCTAATAAAGTGTTATTCACAGTAAATTGTTTATTGTTTTTTTTTTAGCCCTATTATTACAGACTTTTCACACTGTTCAACTGGCATTATTGAAAAAATAAATACGCCTTCAGAAAAGCCATTCTCTCTAAAGCCAAGTCCAGGACTTGAGGGAAACCGGGCAAATGTTGTCTTCTATCATGCTTCCAACCTGCAGACTGCAATGCTATTGGCAGAGATAGCAATATAGGAAGCGTCCTTCTGCTTCTCTTTAATACACACAGGCAAGCTCCAGACAGGCAAGCTCTGCTACTAACAAACATTGTTAACTAATAAGTCCCTCAGAGGAGAGCTGCACCCTTCAAACAGAGCGAAATCAGCAAAGATTCGCTTCGCTGATAAGTAACACAGCCACAACCGAAGACTCGGATACAGGCATCAAAGGCAAGTAAATAGAAGGTAAAAGGACAGACCTCAGTGTCATAAAATCTAGACCTGCCAAAGAAAATAAGAGGGACATGCTAATAGCACGGAGCGTGACCTCTGATTTTTTGACAGAACGACAAAATGTTGCTTGCGGAAGTTAGATCCTGTCTATATTAAGCTCTCGAATGGTACATTGTGTCCAAATCAGGAATAATGACTCTGACAAGAGCCACTTACGAGAATGGTGGTGACTATGTACGTCCTATTGTGCATGCCGAACGTCTCGTTGAGGGTGTGGGCGTACGTCGCCGTGCTCACGTACTTCTCGTTTTCGTTCCAGTAGCCCACCTGCAGACAGAAGAAAGGAACAGCGCAGGAACTTTGGTGCCGCTATTTTTAGGATGATAAATATTCATATTAAAGGCTTAAGAAGAAGGGAAAGCGCTTGGAAATGCATGCACACCCTTTTCACCCCTCCAGCGACTAACACTTCAGTCTCGCTGTGTTCCTGAGATAAGGTGGAGGCTCTAGCTACAGCTAATCACTCGCACTGGCAAACTTTGAAGGAAGTACATAGATATTCTACACAGCTACAAATACGAGTGCAACTGTGAGCCTGGAGTAAGGTTTGTCGAAGAATAAAATACAACTTCTGAAAATATATACATTTTGTGTAGAGTGTTATGTTTACGGACGAGCGGTTTACCTTCTTGGGGCCACTCTGGACCAGCTCCATTACACTGACTGTAAAGTTTGTTCGATGTCCTTTCTCGTTGAACTGGACGTGGCCTGTCAGACCTTCAAACTGCACCTAGAGAATAAAATATTTCACACTTGAGTATAAAAAATAGGTTTTCTTTGTAGTAAGGAAAGCAGTACAGGACATGATCAGAAAGATTGTACGGATTGTGTGCTACAGACTGAAGATTAACACCCGAGAGGATCCAAAATCTAGGCTGATACGAGAAAATATAAACAGCAGTTATCCAGGAAGTGTGACTTGTTTGAAATAATAGCCTAGAAAATTAAGATTTGAAATGTGTTTGGTGTTGGTTTATTTTCTATAACAGCACGGCTCTGGCAGTAGTGCTGGCTGGAATTGGAATCTCAGGTTTAGATTAATGTGCTAGTTCTCATCCGTTATCCTTCCTGGACTAACAGCTCATTCTGAGGGACCGCCTATATAATCACAGCCCAACAATAAACGTAAAAATGTGTTATTGTTTAACAATGTTGTTACTTAGCAATGAGAGATTCTTGAAAAGAAGGTGTCCAGTGTCAGTGTCAGCATTTTGTAATAGTCAATAAAATTTCCACCATAAACTGGAAAAGTCTTCAGGACAGAGGATTTTGTGCTTTCTGATTTTTCTGTAACATGACAAGCTGCGGTTTGGAGCTCTGTTTTATCTTTATGTAGCTCTGTATTGTTTTATGTAGCTCTGTATTGTTTTATGTAGCTCTGTTTTGTCTTTATTTAGCTTAGTTTTGTCTTTATGTAGCTCTGTGTTGTCTTTATGTAGCTCAGTTTTGTCTTTATTTAGCTCAGATTTGTCTTCATGTAGCTCTGTGTGTTTATGTAGCTCTGTGTGTTTATGTAGCTCTGTGTGTTTATGTAGCTTTGTATTGTTTTTATGTAGCTCAGTTTTGTCTGTATGTAGCTCTGTGTGTTTATGTAGCCCTGTTTTGTCTTTATTTAGCTCAGTTTTGTCCTTATGTAGCTCTGTGTTGTCTTTATGTAGCCCTGTTTTGTGAAAAAAAAAAAAAACGAAACAGCCTTTATTTGTCACATATACATTACAGCACAGTGAAATTCTTTCTCCACATATCCCATCCTTGGAGGTTGGGGTCAGAGCGCAGGGTCAGCCATGATACGGCGCCCCTGGAGCAGAGAGGGTTAAGGGCCTTGCTCAAGGGCCCAACAGTGGCAACTTGGTGGTGCTGGGGCTTGAACCCCTGATCTTCTGATTTTTGTCTTTATTTAGCTCAGTTTTATCCTTATGTAGCTCTGTGATGTCTTTATGTAGCCCTGTTTTGTCTTTATTTAGCTCAGTTTTGTCCTTATGTAGCTCTGTGTTGTCTTTATGTAGCCCTGTTTTGTCTTTATTTAGCTCAGTTTTGTCTTTATGTAGCTCTGTGATGTCTTTATGTAGCCCTGTTTTGTCTTTATTTAGCTCAGTTTTGTCTTTATGTAGCTCTGTGATGTCTTTATGTAGCTCTGTGTGTTTATGTAGCCCTGTTTTGTCTTTATTTAGCTCAGTTTTGTCCTTATGTAGCTCTGTGATGTCTTTATGTAGCCCTGTTTTGTCTTTATTTAGCTCAGTTTTGTCTTTATGTAGCTCTGTGATGTCTTTATGTAGCTCTGTGTGTTTATGTAGCCCTGTTTTGTCTTTATTTAGCTCAGATTTGTCTTCATGTAGCTGTGTGTGTTTATGTAGCTCTGTGTGTTTATGTAGCTCTGTGTTGTTTATGTAGCTCTGTGTGTTTATGTAGCTTTGTGCTGTCTTTATGTAGCCCTGTGTTGTCTTTATTTAGCTCAGTTTTGTCTTTATGTAGCTCTGTGATGTCTTTATGTAGCTCTGTGTGTTTATGTAGCCCTGTTTTGTCTTTATTTAGCTCAGATTTGTCTTCATGTAGCTCTGTGTGTTTATGTAGCTCTGTGTGTTTATGTAGCTCTGTGTTGTTTATGTAGCTCTGTGTGTTTATGTAGCTTTGTGCTGTCTTTATGTAGCTCTGTGTTGTCTTTATGTAGCCCTGTTTTGTCTTTATTTAGCTCAGTTTTGTCCTTATGTAGCTCTGTGATGTCTTTATGTAGCCCTGTTTTGTCTTTATTTAGCTCAGTTTTGTCTTTATGTAGCTCTGTGATGTCTTTATGTAGCTCTGTGTGTTTATGTAGCCCTGTTTTGTCTTTATTTAGCTCAGATTTGTCTTCATGTAGCTGTGTGTGTTTATGTAGCTCTGTGTGTTTATGTAGCTCTATGTTGTTTATGTAGCTCTGTGTGTTTATGTAGCTTTGTGCTGTCTTTATGTAGCTTTGTGTTGTTTATGTAGTTCTGTATTGCTTTATGTGGCATGTATGTTGCACCAGCTATGTATTGCATCAGCTAAATTTGCTTGAATTGACAATAAAAGCTACTTGACTTGCCTAAAGTAAGTCAAAACTCTTGTTTTACAGGCATTCCACAACAACAAATGTAACTATAAGTGCTTGAATCTGAACATATGATGTTCAATAATAGATTAAAAAATTAAAAAAAGCAATCATTGGCAAAGCAAATCACTAGTATCGTTCAGTGCCATCAGTTTTTCTTCCTTACCTATTTATATAATGAATGTGTTTAAGCTTTTGAACCTTTGAATAATATAACTTTTACTATTAATATTTTGTTTCTGCCAAACGTGGTACATTAATTAGAGTGGTATAAATAACATGTCCTCGACTGTATAAAAAGGTGGGGGGTGAATATTAATCTCTCTGTCTGAAAATAAAATGTTTATCATCAGTGTTATGCTACGCCTTCGAGAGCAAAAGTATAGGTTAAAATGTTACTTCTGGTGAATTTCAAATATGCTGCAGGATTTTAAAAACAAAACAGAGAAGAAGAAGCACACAGAAATATCTAATTCTGGATTGTTAACTGGTTTTAAAATATAAATCTATCATAATGCTGATGAGATGTTACAATGAATTGAATGTTCTCTTTGAGAAATCTGTAATATCGTACTGCTCTAATAGCATGAATATTTTCCATACTTTTTCATTCCTAATTTCATCTTAAGCCATCATTTTGTATGCCTCATGAGTTCCAACTCACGTTTCATCAGACCGTCCAAGAACTGATTAAATTGGGTGGTGATTAAATCAATGAGGTGTGTATGTGTGTGTGTGTGAAACCTGTTGGAGCGCTCTCTGGATGTCGATGCCTTGGCCCCATGGTGCTGGGGGGTTGGCCAGACATTCGCCTGCGTTCCCCCGCCGGGAGATGTCGATACGCTGCTTCCTGAGGTTTTGGAAAGCAGTGGCCATGACGCTCACACCATCATAGGTCAGCGCTCCTGTGTACTGTGCGTGTTCAAAGAGACACCGTTGAGTGTTACAGAAATGACAGGGACAAGCTAGAGCTTCCGCAAGTTCTGATTAAACTTGAGATTGAAGTTAAAACAGTTGTTTCAGAGCAGGGAATATTAGAAGTTTATGTAAGCAGTAATATAGCTTTAACATTGGGGAATATTTTTTAATGTAATGCAATCCTCCCACCCTTCCCATAAGCACCCTGGTTATACTGGAAGAAAAGACTAGGGGTCCAAAAAAGGAGAAATAGTTTGACTAAAAACGCTGATGTATCACATCACTAGAGTTTACCGACATTTCTTGCTGCCTCTTTCCTAGTATACGATATTTTACTTTCGGTAATATTAGCACACAGCTAGCTGCCTAGAGAACTAGCTAAAACACAAGCTTCATTGTCATATTCTCAGCAATTTATTTAATACTAAGCCTTCAAAATATACCCTAATGACCAGAAAGTATATAAATATTAACAATGTTAACTATATTAACTATTAATATATGCCAACTGTCCTGTAGCTAAAGTTTACTGGTTATGACAATTTATTTTTTACTGGAAAATAACTATACAAACAAAATCAGTCATCAGCAAGAATAATTACATGCTAACTTTCAAATTCGTAGAAACCCAACTAGCTATTGATAGCAAAAATGGTTCAATTCCAAATGTGCTCTATGTTCATCAGGAGATAAAAGTTATACACAAGTTAAATTAAGCCCTGGGAAATCTGTGAGAAATATCAGTCCGGTCACACATACAGTGTGTTTACAAACCCGGAGCTAATCAATATATGTAAGCACTTGCTGCAAATCCTCTTGTCACTGATAATACTGTTCTTCACCTTGAGTCTCCTCTTAGGGCTCTTCAAGTCTTTGCTGTCAAACTCCAGCCAGTCGTCGATGGTCCTGCTAACCATGGGGTCTGTGTAGTTCATTAGTTGCAAGCCTGTGATGTTGGCACCACCTTTCCGGAACTCGGTCAAATTCAGGTCCAGAAAGCCCTAGCAGGAAAATTGACCATAGTTTTAGCATGTGAAATCAGAGCAATGTCACAGCCAGGTATTTTATACTATACTTTTAAAATCCTACTGTATTTAAAGCAGCAATTCTCAGACTGTTAGCTGCAGGGAGATATGTTGAGATATTGTATGCCTACTTAGTAATTTATGATTTTCTGCTTCAGCCAAATATATAAAAAATATTAATAATAGTACAAGCTAAAACTGTAGACATTATACACTTTAATAAAAATAAATTATATGCAAAACAATCCATTCTGCACCAACTTAATAAGTTGGCTATAATGTAAACGTAGCATGCAGTGAGAGAGAGAGAACAGAACACAAGTGTGTAAACCCGGAATAGGCTTTATTAGTGTGAATATAAAAAATCATAAGCAGAGTTCAATCACCATCACGTAACTGTGATTAAATAAGGATAATGCATCCTTCTGACGCAAAGGAACATGAACCAGGATCAAAACCAGGAAATCATACACATGATATACACGGATAAACTAAAAACAAAAAACAGGTGAACACAGTGAGGTAGCAAACAAAGCGGACAGGAACACAGACAGGCCTGGAACTCTGAGCTGAGGACGGAAAATTGATGAACAGTTTAGTGTCAATGTCAAGTAAAAGTAAACCCTGTTTATTGATATTTTTATATAGGGTTATGACATCATACTGTATAATGACATCATACATCATAATATCATCATTAGGAATTAGTAGTACATTAAATCTCACTGAAGTCCACCAATGTGATTGAAGGAAGTTAAAAATAAATCCTTTCCTGGGCAAACAGTGGCATTTACCATCCTCTAAGGGAGCCTTAGAGGACTAAGGACTAAGAAGAGCTGTTTTAAAATACTGATGAACAAAATCTGTTGTTTAAAGTCCAATAAAGATGTGTAAGAATTTAGCATTAAGCCCAGCATGTTTTAAACACTGAATAATAAGAAGACTAAGGTTCAGAAAGAATGAAATCCATTCTATTAGCGGAGCAGATGCAGACTAATCCTACTTAGGACTTAATTATAAGGTACGTTAGTCTTTAGAGATAAATTTCTTCAGAGAAAATACCAGAGAGTCTGCAGTGGTTCAGGCAAACACAAATACATAAAGCTCCTAGCTCTGAGCTTCCATAATGGATTTTTTATGCACTACTATCCATCTTGCTTAAGGTTGAAAGGAATGAGCTTGAGGTGGAATCAGTCCCAGAGAAAATAGACGTTATAAAATATAATAGTTAATCAATATGGCTGTGAAGCACTGAATGGCACGATGCTTCGCAGGCGCATGGTTCAACAATTCAGAGATCGGAATTTTTTTTTTTTTTTTAAATAACGATACGGTTATTTCCATATTGATAAAGTGCGTCGATTACGTTTAAGCCTTCATGTGATAACAGCTCAGTGTGTGTGTTTTTGTGTGGGATTCCTGAGGTGACTGGCTCAGACTCAGATATACCCCATGGGTCTCTCTCACTCACAAAGTGTTGCATTCTTCCAGCCTTTCTTATTATCATTATTTATAGGCTGATATCTTTTTTCATTATTGCTGGGCGCAATTATGTGCTTGGTGTGGAAATACAGTTTCTGTGCGCCTCTCACCGAGCCCAATTACGAATTTCACGATGCTTCTTGTGAATTCACAGCTTGTCGCTGCTGAATGACTATTTGTCCAAATTCCCTGTAAGGACAGTTGAACAGTGCTGAGACTTTTCCTGCTCTAATTTAAATGTGTGACTTTTTTGGATATTAATTTTCCTTCTCCTGAAATCTGACAGGATCGAGATCTGCAGTCAGCTCTTTGGGTCAATGGGTTTATTTCATACAGTTTATATCTATATATTATATTCAATATCCTGTCAGGTTAATTACCATCAGGAATTAAGAAAAAAAATAAATCCCTAAAAAAATAAAAAAATCCCCTCAGATATTCTGTCAGGTTAGTGTATGTTATCTACTTGGCTAGCATTAGCAGTAAAGATTATTGACATCTATCAAAAGTGAAAAATCCTCTCAGGAATTCTGTCAAGTTAGCTTGCTTGTGTTAACAGTGAGGATTACAGACTTCTATGAACATAAATCCTGTCAGGATCGCTCCATTTAGCTAGCTAGCTAAAAAATATGTGAAAATACAAAACTGTCAATGACTTCCTTCATCCTACTAAGATCATGACAACAAATACCCTTTTAGGACAATTGGTCAGTGCTAAATCTTTTCCTGATTCAAATGTGTGACCTGTTCAGATTTTAATTTCCCCTCTCCTAAATCCTTATTGAATATAGTCAGCCACCTCTTTGGCTGAATGGATTTATTTAATCATTTTTAACTTAACTAATGTAACTAATGTAAGTCAATGCAATTTTTAACTTAACTAATGTAACTAATGCAAGTCAACTTAACTAATGTAAGTCAACTAGTTGGCATCAGCAGTTAGCATCAACACACATCTACAAAACTTAAAAATCCCCTCAGGTTAGCGTATGTTATCAGTTTGGCTAGCATTAGCAGTAAAGATAACTGTCATCTATAAATCCTCTCAGGATTTCTGTCAAGTTAGCTTGCTTGTGTTAGCAGTGAAGACTACAGACTTCTGTGAGCACTAATGATGTCTGGTTAACTAAGTTTAGCTAGAAATCTAAAAATTACAATGATTTATATGAATGCTGATGATTTCCTTTTTCCTACTTTTAGACTTGCAACCCAAATTCTTATTTATAGTCTTAAAGATAACATGCTAAATGTTGCCCTTCTTTCTGTGGAGTGAATGTGACAAACCTACTCTTACACATTTGCCACAAAATCATGTTCTTTTTCTGTAGAGAGACCTAACGGAATCATTTTTCCAGGTCCTTCATATGGACATTAATAGTACACCAGGGTGACGATATATTCTCTGTTCCCAGACACGTCCTCTTTTTCGGATCTTAAAAAAGCGTCCGGCTGGGATTTCTAAATTTGTGAAAAATGCCCAGGATTCTGATTTAGCTTCATTATGATGTGCTTATGGTCTCATACTTCATTATGTGTGCGTATATTTGCACTGCTGTAACTCCTCTCTGTAATTCCCGACTTCTTACACACCAACTGGTCGACTATAAAGGTCTCACAGCAACTAATTGGCCAAAATCCTGCTTCTCAATCAATAGCCTACTCTAAAATGTTGTTTGACAACAGCACCAAGACAAGTGGGTCGAAACAATTCCAAAAAACAAAGGAACAAATTTGCAGCACAATGTATAACATATAAAGCTAGCACTTGCTAGATTGCACGTGTCGATGAAGGTGCGAGTGATTTAGAAACCAACATTAGCTCTGCAAAGAGAAAGTATCAGCAAAAGGTAAGGTTCATCAGCTAAATTAGTGACAGCTTTTTAAGACCTGCTAGAACAGAAGATGCAGTGACTTCTGCTAAGGGAGTTTGTGCCGCTAAGAATAAACAGAAGCTACACATCAATGGTTTGCACGTCTGCCTTGTTGAGAACGTTATTCTTTTATTCGAAATAAAATTTCGAGCCCTGGTATGAAGACAGAAGCTATTATTAACACTGTATTAGAACCGCATTCTGTTGAGGTCGCTCTGAAAGCCATACATGAAATACTTTACTATATGCTATATGTAGTGATGGGGAAAAATTGTGAAGAGTGAAAACAATTTTATTTACATGTGTTTGTGATGCAGATGCTTTTTTTAATGTATTAAAGTTGTCATTCATAGTAACATTATTTTGAAAGCGATTAATACCCGCCCCAAAACCAAACCAAACCAAACCCAAAACCCAAACCAAATACAAACCAAAGCCAAGCCAAACCCAAAACCAAACCAAATCAAATCAAAACTCAAAAACCAAAACCAAACCAAATCAAACCAAACCAAAACTCAAAAACCAAAACCAAACCAAACCTAATCCAAACCAAAACCCAAAACCAAATCAAACCCAAAAAAACCCAAACCAATACCAAAATCAAACCAAACCAAACAAAACCAAAACCAAAAACCAAAAACAAACCATCCATCCATCCATCCATCCATCGGCCTTGATTTAATATATTAAGGCCATGATGTTCTCAAGATCTATTTTTTTAAACAAAGCACTTAACTCATGACTTCAGGGCTAGTATTATCTGAATGATTGGCACCCAAAGAACCAAAGCATGAAGATTTGAAAATATATTCCACTTGATTTCAATCTTGGAATGCTACATAATGACATACTGGCATCACTGGAGTTGTGACATGGATAATATACCATTAGACCCTGCATGTAACCTGGAGTGATTTTTCAAAATGACTAGACTAATAATTCATGACAATTCATGGCCAGGATTTTGGTATATTGTAGCCATGAGACACTTATGACATGGCCTCCAAATAGTAACTAATGGCCTCGAAATGTTTATTTACTGGCTATATCTTATAAAATATATCCACCAGGCCACTTCAGCGCCTCTGTAGATCACAATGATTTTCACAGAAGGAGAAAGTGGGATTTTTGTAGCAGGAGTTCATCACTGCGCATCCTTGTGAAACTGACAAGAATCTGTGTTCAAAGTGGAAGAAAATTGGAGACAGACACCAGAGAGCTTCATTTTCATGGGAATAGATTAACTTGTGGAACACATCCAAAGGTATGGGATTAGAAATCAACAATTATTCATGCAAATTTATGGAACTGATGTTTTGCAGTGCTTCGGAATGTATAATAAATCAGTAGTAGAGCTTGGTGTGTTAAAAATACTGCATTAAAACATTTTATAGCAGGCAGCAGGGAACAAAAAGGAAAGATTTAATGTTCTTCGATGTGACTTGCATTTCTGTAAAGACCATTTGGCTAATGATATAGAAACACGGCCTGCTGTGAAACCTGCATCCCCCGTCTCACTGTGTCACGCGGTGTTTCATCAGATGTGCGAAACGACGTGAGTGAACACAATGTCTATTTGAATGTGACACCTTATCTAGCACTATTCAGATTGGAAGAAAGGTTGCATAAAGTAAAACTGCGGCAGAGGAAAAGAAAATCAGATGCTACATGCTTTAAAACAAATCAGCATCTACCACCACTCCTACACTCCTCTCACACTCACACCAACACTCCCACAGCTGCAGATGAAAAGACATCTGACATTGATGCTTTCCATGCAGAAGTAGGGATGATAAGTCTCTAACTCAGCAGGCAGTCAGCAATCTGTCTGCATTGTGTTCTGCATTTAAAAGAACATGCGCTCTGACCAGACAAAAAGCAAAAACGATAGGGACTACGTGTAAGAAAACGGTGGTGACGTGCTGCAATTGATTTCCTGATGTACTAAAGATAAGGCTGTTCCACTCCACAGCAGACACCGGTTACGTGTCTGGTTACACGTCTGACTTACCAGGTTTGCCAGGATAAAGTGATAGTTCTTCAGATTCTTTCTTTGCGCTGCAATCTGAAAAGCAAGACATAAAACAGTCCATTACACATGCTCATATGCATATACCAACATTCTGTTGTTTATAGCCTAAATCTCTGTAGGATCCCCAGACAGAAACTAATTAGTCCCATTTTTTTAGCAGTTAATTGCATGTCGTCTTCCATTCCTCCCTGGGTGGGTGCGAGATTGTGTGATTTGACATCTGTCACCATGGGAACCCCAATTATGGGCCTTAATGACTACATGCGCTCCAGGACTTCACACACCTGTGAGCAATAGTAAGCCTCTGGCATCTCTAAGCCTTAACCGAATGAAGGCTCTGAAGGCCCCCGAGCGTCAAGATGGCTGCCAAAAAAAATGTGACAAGTGAAAAGATCACGCTTTTTGACTGCTTTACGGTTTCATACTCCTAAATCTCTGAGGATTTTCAAAAACTCAAAGACTGTGTTGTGCCAGCAAAGTTTAAGAACTGGCTGGGGATCTGGCAACCAGGTTTGACGAATCCCTCTACAGTAATATCGCCTACTCTCACAAAGTTCTAGGCATTACATGGTCCATAGCTTTGGCGATTTAACTGGGCTTTATAAAACGACTGTTTGAGAAAAGAGACAGAAGAATTGATCCTTTTAATCATACATTAATGCTGACAAGTCTACTGTTCCACATGGATTTTGTCATTTGTGGAAGATCAGCGAATAAACAGAGTAAGCTATACTTCCTGAACCAGTTACCAATGGCACCACTGAGCTGTGTAGCTTCTTTGCTTTACTAGGCTTTATTTTATTATATTTTTTATTACAAACGTTTTACTTTTTGTATCTTTATAATACTTGCCTACTCATTTAATGAGAGTTTCTTTATTATGGGATAAGATGAAACCATTTTTTGTCTCAAACAGGAACTAAATGCAGCTAGGAACTGCCAACCACTGAATGTTTTTTTATTATTATTTTATTTTTCCACAGCATTCTGTGTGAAAATAAATTCTGAAGACGTTTACACATTAAAAAAACCCTAGCTAAAGGACGAAAGAAAGTTCATGTCATAGCCAAAGTCAATGATAAGATCACATTTTCTAAGGTCCCCATTCTAATGTTTGATATCTGATGACTAACCTCAAGCTCTTGACATGTATCTGCATGATTTTATACATTGCACTGCTGCTACATGATTGGCTGATTGGATAATTACATAAATGAGCAGGATCCTTTATGCTAATCAAATGATTATGCCTCAAATAATTAACATTTTGAAAAAATTCCAATCCCATAAATATTACATCCATCCACGGAGCATGAGCAAAGCCTTCCTGACTACATTAACTCAATTTACTGAACCAAATGATGATGCAGATCACATCTCGCTGTTGATAAATAAGAAGAAAAAAAATATTCACCAGGTTAAGAATGGAGTTAAGTCTCTCCAGCTCGCAGTCCAGAATGATCTTGTGCTCTTTTTTGGTGTCCAGATCCTGGATGGAGTTAAGGAATGCTGCCTCTGTAAGAGTATCAAAGTTGATGGATGTCACCTGCCAGCTCTTTTCTGCAGCAGTGTCCAGGATCTTCTGTAACACGGTCAGTCCTACGGGAAAGAACACGAGAGAGCAAGAACCATTTAAACATCGATGCCTGTAATTTAATGTAGCACTGGAAAAAAGGATTGCAAGATGAACCTTAGTCCAGATCAGGTGACAAATTTGTTCTGTTTTCGGATGCACTACCAATTATATTCGCTGTCGATTCACCACCTGTTCCTTAGATTTCTTATTTCACCTTAGTACAAATAGAATCTCTAGCTTTAATAGTATAAAGACGGTTTTCGGAATTTAATTCCGTTATTTTATTTTCGGACAGAAAGTGCTTCAAGGCCATGCTTCTCAAAGTGGTGTCCAAGGACCGCCATGTGTCTATGACATATACCCCAGAGGGCCTGTGGTCCGTTTTTTAACTCATACGAGGGTAAAGATGGCAACCAGTTTAATCTAAAATTACAAAATAAATAAACAAGTATAAATAATGATAATTTAATATGTTGCTATTGTTAATATAATACACAGCATTTCAAATCTACATCTGGATGAATGGAAAGTTCAGGAATAAAAGAGCTCTAATGGTCATGATGGTACTATTGTTTTTAAAATTAAAAACAATTAAAATTATTATCCGGTCCATGATAAAAGGGAAATTATTCAACTAAAGAGTCTCACATGTGAGAGGCCGTACTTTACAGGGTCTCATTTGCTTCTCTCTAGTGATCATGAATTCGCTCTTCAGTATCAGCTCGGAATAAGAACCGATATCAACTGATTTTGAACTCGAAATGCTTTTGAAGCATTGAGGGTCATATGGCTGGATGGGATGAGCAGCACTGTATCACGTGTCAAACTAGACAAATGTGGATGTACACTATATTGCCAAAGGTTTTGGGACACCCCTCCAAATGACTGAATTCAGATGTTGTTTTTCAGGGGTTGGGCTTGGCCTGCACTGAGTCCTGACCTCAACCCAATAGAACACTTTTGGGATGAATTAGAGTGGAGACTACAAGGTCCGGCACTGATGTTGGATGAGAAGGTCTGGCTCGCAGTATCAGGTTGAGGTCAGGACTCTGTGCAGGCCAGTCAAGTTCCTCCACACCAAACTCGCTCATCCATGTCTTTATGGACCTTGCTTTGTCCACTGGTGTATAGTCATGTTGGAACAGGAAGGGGTCATTTCCAAACTGAGCCCACAAAGTTGGGAGCATGAAATTGTCCAAAATGTCTTGGGATGCTGGAGCATTAAGAGTTCCTTTCACTGGAACTAAGGCCCACTAAGGCCCAACCCCTGGAAAACAACACCTGAATTCAATGATTTTTAGGGGTGTCCCAAAACTTTTGGCAATATAGTGTATGTGAGCTCATGTATATAAAAGAGGTTAAATATTGTGCTGCTCAGCATGAACAGGAGTTCGAAAAGATGTTGGTAAAAATGTGAAATAATGTGAAATAAATCTAGCGTTGAGGAACATTTAGTTCTTCCAGCAGAGAATGTACAAATCCTTCAAATTATTTTCCCTGTGAATCTCTTTAACTTGTGATCTGATGTTCAAGCACTTTGACCTAACAAGTTGTAAATTTTACCAGAGCCTGAAATTGATTGGTAATTATAAATAATATTAAAAAACGAATCTTAGAGTTTGGCAAACGACATGGAAGCAGCTTGACCTTGTTGTGCTAGTTTCCTGAAGAAGTACTTGATGTTAGACTTCATGCTGTGATTTTGATTGGGACTTCATTGCTCTGCGGATTCTGTCTCACACTGTGGCACAGGTGCTAGAGAAAAACCAAGCCTGCTTTAAATCAGCTATGTTTATCATCCAGCTGCTAAATGAACTATTTGTTCTTGATCTGTTCAGGTTAGGTATCTGATGGCTTGCTCCATATGGGGAAGAAAATGAGAGAATGAATTGACTGTTCCTTGGACAGAAGTTATTTTCCAACCATGACAGCATGTCTGCTGTGTAGCATGCACACAAGTCTAATTAGGTTTATTAAAGCAGACCTGTGAGTCAGGGTCTGAAGGAAACAGAGATGATGAACCTGCATGGAAATGTAGAGGCTGGTCTGGATGACAAAAACAAACCGATGGTCAATAAAATCCATGCCAAAAATAAGCCTGATACCAAAATCTGCCCGGAAAAAAAACATAGTAAACCTTGTAAAATGTATTGGGGCCTTTAAAAATAACATTCAATACATTTTCATTTTTAAACTCGTCCACCAAGGTCTCATATTACATTTATTTTTGTCAGAAGCAGTACACATTCAATATATTTCACAAAGTAGAAAAGTATAAACCCTTTTACACATTTAAAAATATCAGATTCACATATCAGATTCAGATTAACAGCTCTCTAATAAGGAATCAAGGAAAAGCTTAGCAAGCATGCAAACAACCCTGGTTATGCAAGCTAGCTGAATGCTAATAGCTAGGTGTAACTATTATCTAACTGAAATGGTCTCATGTTAGCTGATAGTTCTGTTCAGTTTGAAATTTGTTTGCAATATAAGACAAATAAGACAATGGCTCTTTCAAAAGGATTCAAGGAACAGCAGGAAAAGCTTAGCATACATGCTAATAATCCTGGCCATGAAAACTAGCTGAATGATAGTAGCTAGATATTACTATTATCTAACTGCCATGATCTCATGTTTGCTAATAGTTTTGTTCAATTTTTTATTTGTTAGAAATATAAGACAGATAAGACAAAAGCAGTGATGAATTCAGGCTTAATGTACGGAGCTTTCAAGCCAAAAGCAGAAGTAAAATGTAGAAGTACATTAAAATTGAGTGTACTTTTACATCCCATCTGATGAATGATCCACAAATCTTTCTGAGAATTTAGTAAACCGCTTCACAACATAAGCCATTCACACACTCTACAAAGCTAATGCTAATCAAAGGATCCCTACATTGTTAGCAGTAATGTTTAGATATATTGCAATGCATATTCTACTGTATACAAACCCCCTAAACTGTGGCATTGTTTACGATCTACAGGCTAACTGTGATATAGGGTTCGAATGAAAGTCTAAATAATAAGCTAGTTAGCTAGTTATGGTAGCAGTTATGGCTTCAGGAATTCTCCTCAAAAAAACAACAACAACAATAAACTAATATAAAAACTGTAAGCTTTATTCAGTTTGTAGCTGCTCAGTGTAACTAAATTGGATGTTTGGATGTTATTTTTTGACTGATTATTTTAATAAAAAAATTTTAAAAAATCTGTCACACTTATAAAACTCAGTGATTCTTGATCTCGTCCAGTGCATTTTAATGAGGAATTGAGTCCAAATGATAAATGCAGGATTTCAAGAAAAAAAAACAAACCTTGCGGTATAAAATCTACCTGAGGCAGATTGCGGAGCACCTGCAAAGCCGACAGCTGATCAATAACAGCACAGGTTGTATCCATAGAGCAATGTTTGTAAGAGATGCCATCTGAGCAGCCCAAAGACGAGGAATACAAATGAGCCAGCCAATCAGACACCGCTCCCCCATCGCTGACCTCGCGTCTGCTGAAATATGACGGTATGCAAGTTCAGCGTTAGACATAAATCTACCCCGTCTGGCCCCCGTGATCGACTGCCTCTGTGTATAATTCATAAACATGACATACACGGACTACTGGAGAGACTAAGAGAATCAATTGATAAGCAAATTTATGCAATGAGATAATTCTGCATTTATCATGGAGCTTAGACAGCGCTTCCTGTTGTGGAAATGAATAGTGGCACTAGTAGTAGATAATTACAGCTGTCGTCTTCTGCTGCTTGCAAATCGAGCCCGAGTCTTCTGCAAGCTCAGAGACGAGTCGCAAGATTGGAAGCAACAAACACAAAGCTCACCTGAACCCTTTATGAATTTTGGTCAACTGATATATTTTTTAATACATAAGCACTGAACGACTAAAGCTGGCTACAGTTCCTGGTTCAGGTAACGAATAGAACACTAAGATGCATGCTGATGTAGGAAAATATTAAAAGGCACCGTAGTGTGATGCGTTCAGATGCAAAGTCGAACTGAATAGTTCTCTTATATGACAACAATTTAAATTATTTAAAGAATGGCACATACTTGTCATTTATTTGTAGCTAGGTTAAATGTTGAGGAACGTCTATGAAATGGTTCGTTCTTATTATTACTATTATGATTATTATTATTAATACAACAGCTATAAACAGGCATTTTCCTACAAGCCTCCTCATAAACCTCTTTTTTTGTCTCTTTCTTTAAGATAAATCTAGCAGCCTGAAATCCTTCAAATCAAAACAGCAAAATCATTCATACTAAAGTTATGTATATACCGGAACTGGAGACTCCTTACCAAAGATGCTGAAAATGTGTGTGTGTGTGTGTATATGTATATGTGTGTGTGTCATTTTAACAGTCACCCAGTTTCACATGTTTCTAAACAGTTTCTATGGAGCGTTACTATAGAAACGATAATGTAATAAAAAAATAAGCACATTTATATAAACCTTGCAGCTGGCATTCCTGTCAGAGCTTCTGTTATAGAAAATTGATCCCCATCATCAGATCTGTACATTCACCAGTGCTGTGGTGTAGCAACGTGCATCATTTCCTAACCAAAAAAATAATAAAATTAAATAAAATTAATTTTATTTAAAATTAATGTAATTTTTTTATTGTATATTTAGACTGGAAGCTGGAATATTTGCTCAAAACAATGAAGCCACACTCAGTAATACATATGCTTAATTCATATATAATATACACAGATCAGCCATAACATTATGACCACCTGCCTAATATTGTGTTGGTCTCCCTTTTGCTGCCAAAACAGCCCTGACCGGTCATGGCATGGACTCCACTAGATCCCTAAAGGTGTGCTTTAGAATCTGGCACCAAGATGTAACAGCAAGTCCTGTAAGTTGCAAGGTGGGGCCTCCACGGATCGGACTTGTTTGTCCAGCACATCCCACAGATGCTCGAATGGATCGAGTTCTGGGGAATTTGGAGGCCTCATCAAACCATCGGATCACATGGGCCAGCCTTCGCTCCCCACGTGCATCAATGAGCCTTGATCGCCCATGACCCTGTCACCAGTTTACCACGGTTCCTTCCTTGGACCATTTTTGATAGATACTGACCACTGCAGACCGGGAACACCCCACAAGAGCTGCAGTTTTGGAGATGCTCTGATCCAGTGGTCTAGCCATCACAATTTGTCCATTTGTCAAACTCGCTCAAATCCTTACGCTTGCCCATTTTTCCTGCTTCTAACATCAACTTTGAGGACAAAATGTTCACTTGCTGCCTGATATATCCCACCCACTAACATGTGCCATGATGGGGAGATCATCAGTCTTATTCACTTCACCTGGCACTGCTCAGAATGTTATGCCTGACCGGTGTATATTCAGAATTAATTTAACTTAGTTTATTAAAACTAAGATGATTTAAATCAGGGGTGTCCAATCTTATCCGCAAAGGGCCAGTGTGGGTGCGGGTTTTCATTCCAACTAAGGAGAAGCCACACCTGAGTCTACTGAGAGCCAAGATCTACTGATTATCCAGTTGGAATCAGGTGTAGCTTCTGCTTGGTTGGAATGAAAACCTGCATCCACACTGGCCCTTTCTGGATAAGATTGGACACCCCTGATTTAAATTAAATCTGAACTAGAACCAGACTTCTGATATACACCGATGACCATTTGGACCACTTGAAATAACTCTGTTTTAATGTTCTGCTCTCCAAGACATATACATTTACATAATCTATTTAATTATTTTGGAAATATACACTGACCTAACACTGATGCATTTAGATTAGCTAATTATCATGTTAGATATTCTTTTCATTCGTTCTGGTTCACTTCATTCATTCTTTCCAAAAGTCTCTTCTTTCAAATTGCTTTGAGAAAAAATGACTAGACCATTTGATATTACACTGCAAAAAATGAAGATATCTTGAAGATAGTCAAATGTGTTGAGGATTTGTGAAATCTACAGTAAGAGTATTAAACCTATTTCTACTCATCTAAAAATGGTCTAATGTCTAAATGATTAAGTTGAATAGTCATATATTTGAGTCACTGGTACTTTTATCAAACCTTTATAAACAATGTATTTAAGATGTGTATTTTAGATATGGCCAAAAGTATGGGAACACCAGGTCATCATTTACAGCTTTTGGCAGATGCCCTTATACAAATGTAAAGTTACATTTTATCTCTGAGCAATTGAGAATTAATTGAGAATTAATGGCCTTGCTTAAGAGGCCAGCAAAGGCAGCTTAGTAGACCTGGGATTTGAACTCACAACCTTCTGAGCAGTAGGCCAATGCCTTGACCACAAACCTACCACTCATCATCTCCAGCATATCTGTCTCAGGTTTTTTCATCACCCCATCCCACATTTATTCCACTTTGCTGTTATTCTAGGAAGCTTTCCACGCTCCTTTGTTGGAGCATGGCTGTGTGGATTAGTGTTCATTCAGATACAAGAGCATTAGTGTGATCAGACACCGATGTTCGTGATGATGAGGAGGAGGAGGTCTGGGGTGCAGACGGTGTTCCAGTTCAATCCAAAGATCTCAAAGTTTCACAGGGGCATTGTCATGCTAGATCAGGTTCAAGCCTCTGAGTTCTAGTGATCCTAACACTTGGCATGTGATGGTCAGGTGTCTAGAAACTCTTTTTGCAGTATAAGCTGCCTGGGCTGCAACTTAAATATATTGAGAATGATTTGATTGACATCTTCCCATGCTTCACTTATTTACTACTATTAGGTGATGGGTGACTGTAGCTGTAGTTAAGTAGCCTTTATTTGTCATTACTGAACAGTGAAATTCTTTCTTCGCATATCCCATCCATGGAGGGTTGGGGGTCAGAGCGCAGGGTCAGCCATTATGCAGCCACCCCCACCCTGCAGCAGGGGAGTGCTGGGGGCCTTGCTCAAGGGCCCAACAGTAGACGTCTCATTTTTGCCTGTTTCAGTCAGCCCTATAAAACATTTTAATTCCCTAATTAACTAACAGACTTTATCCAGGCAAGAGATATCCAACCTGGTAACTGTTTTAAAAAAAAAGACAATTCATAAAAATAAAAAGAACAGTGAGTTGGCAAGAGCTCAACGTTGTTCATTAAAAGACTGTGTCAGATTGCACTTCGAAATGCCTCCCCAGTTTTGGCCATGCCTGTGCTTTCTCCTCTCCAGTCGTCTGTGCACGCCGGCACATTTGGGCAGATCTCAGCAGCTGTGAAATTGTTTCACACCGGAGAGCAGCCCGGCTTTATCACCCACTGAGCAGCACTAAACTGCAGATAAGGCAGGAGAGAGAGAGACAGCAAGAGAGAGAGAAACAACGAGAGAGAGAGAACATGCGAAAAAGACGATACCCACATTCTATCTGTCTCACGTTGGTTTCGCGTCACGTTACTGCAGCAGCGCCGATAAGAAAGGAAACAGAAGGAGACGAGCTAAAGAACTGATCGAAAAAAAGAACAGGTCTGCACCCGTGTCGTCTCCTCGAAGCGTCACTCAAACTCACTTACTCCTCATATATTCACCGAACGTCGTGCCAAATACCAAATCAATGTGCCTGAAGCAGATTCAGGTGCTCTTTTCGTTCCTGTGAACAAAGCTGGCTCTGTGTTTAAAGCCGATTTGGCCGGAGTGCATCGTCTGAATCTTTACGGCCGTCCGATTTATTGCGAATGCACTCAATAAACAGAGTTGGCGAGTGGACATCGACAGCTCGTTTAATTGCGCTCAGGCTGCATGCAATATTCACTTTCCATTCCATTATTGACACATACATTTATGTAAGTACTGACATTTCACTCTAGCTCTCTACTTGTGAGAGTTGGGAAGAAGGGAGAAAAAAAAAAACGGTCAAACAGAAATGCTTCATTTGAACACACACACACGCACACACACACACGCACACACACACACACACACGCACACACACACGCACACACACACACACGCGCACACACACACACACACACACGTGTAAACAGAGGACTCACTTAAAAGTTTGAAAATAGCCGTGCACCGGAGCACTGCAGTATCTAGGCAACAGGAGAGCAGTGGGAGGGGCGCCAGAGGTGTTTTCTAGCTCAGTGTCACAGAGCGTTCTCGAACCGTGATCAGTTCAGTGATGGTGAAAATTAGACACACACATCCGTTAATAATTAACCGATTGTATTAGTGCTTTCATATGTAAATCCGGGAAACGTATCCCATTCAGTCTCCTTTATTTCCTTTTCTTGTTGGTTGGAAGGAGCTCATCATTCACTCACTGCAGCAGGAACAGAATCCCAGAAGGAAATTTTCTATGGTTTTGTACCTTCTTGCTGAGATACAGAGTCACAAATCAGTGTTACAGTTTGCACACTGTACGAGATGAAGTTTATGATACAGTACAAGGCTGCATATCTGCTTCAAGGTTTGAAGTTGTAGCTCAGTGGTTAAGGTGTTGGCGTAATGGTTGAGGGGTGGTGGTAGCTCAAGCGGTTAAGGCTCTGGGTCGTTGCCTGGAAGATTGGAGGTTCAAGCCCCAGCACCTCCAAGTTGCTACTGCTGGGCCCTTGATCAAGGCCCTTAACCCTCTCTGCTCCAGGGGTGCTGTATCATGGCTGACCCTGTGCTCTGACCCCAACCTCCAAAGGATGGGATATGCGAAGAAAGAATTTCACTGTGCTGTTATGTATATGTGACAAATAAAGGCTATTTCTAATGAATGGAAAACTGTGAGTTTGATTCCCAGGTCCACCGCTGAGCAAGACCCTTATCGCTATGTTGTATAAAAAGGATTAGATAGATGCAAGTTGCTCTGGATAAGGCTGTCTGCTGAACGCCATAAACGTAAGTAATGTGTGTTCTGAGATGCTTTTCTGTGTAGCATGAATGCAAACAGATATTACAAAAGAGTAGCCTTCCTCTCAGCTCTCTATTAACAGCACGTTTCTCGCCCGTATGACTGCCTCGTTCTTTCTTGTTTTCTCTAGAGACTGCATTAAAAAAAATCCCAAGAGACCAGCAATGTCTGAAATACACAATCAATCCAATACGATTTTATATTCATATCATTTTTAAATTCAATTACTACAACTAATAATCACAGTTTTAAAGTAGATCCCTTTATTTTTTTGAGGACATTTAATGTCCTCATTGAAAACAGTTTTAAAGTAGATCCCTTTATTTTTTTGAGGACATTTAATGTCAACATTGAAAACAGTGTCTGAAGGTGTTCTACAGAAGTGTGCAGGCTTTACAGAACTCCTGATTATGTAACGCGAGACAGCCGTAAATTTGCCAACGTGTGAATCCGCATGGCGTTTAGTCATAAGTGTGATCAGCTGACTTGAAACGAAGCTCGCTGAGACAACAGAAGTACACGCTGCTAATTCCTTACACTACAGCCCATGCCTTCTGATATACAGATATACAGAACAGGATCTCAGTAAAGTCTAGTGTTCATTTACCGACCGAGAAATCATGGAAATCTATTGTCTGTCTGAAATCTGTGCTTCAGGCCCTACAGCTATCCACGGGTGTAACTTGCTTCTGAAAAGTCCTGGGGACGAGTTTTAAAAAATGTTCAATGACAAACCAGTCCAATTTGCAGCAAAATAATGGTTCTGAATTGTCTGTATTAAGCATCAAGCAAGTCTGTCTGAATAGACAGAAAAGATACGCCATTTTAAAGATTCCAGTTTAATCTGGTTTAAATCTACTTCTACTTCTTTTCTTACGTCAATCTTGGAATGATGGATGCTTCGTAAAGTTTAAAATCCAGTTTACATCATATACGACTCTCTTGACTGAGCCGGTGAGACAAAAAAAAAAAGAAACCAGAAGACCATGAAGCTGCTAGATTGGATAATTAAACTGTCCATTTCCTTCATTTCCATACATTTCCTCCAAACTCATTCAATATTCCTGTACAGACCCGTACACCTTATCACAACCCATTCAGTTCATTCAGAGCAGACACCAACTGCCTTATCATATTTGCGTCACTCTTTTAGATTTGGTTCTGCACCTTATTATAGTAAATTCATCATTTTCACGTTAATTTAAGGTAGCTCGAGCGAATCAAGGCGGATAAGCCATTTGGCTAATGCAAATTAGCAACCCCTCTACCGTGGAATCTCAGCGTAACCGGGGAGCCATAACTGAAGTCACTGCACCAGAGACGCTGGAAATATTACACTACGCTACGGTCTAACACCGGCTCTCTGTGCCAAGCCCAACAGCTCCAAACAGCATCGTGTTCCTCCTCACTTTCTACATTACACTGTCGTCACTGCAGGTTCCAAAAAAGCTCTTTATTATAAATCGGTGTATCTTCTACTGCAGCGATGAGCCTTCCTTATTCGGGAAAATAAATAAATAAATAAATGAAAGAATGATTAAAGAAAATACAGAAAAACACCCTGTCCTCTATCGTATCGGATAAAAGCAGCAAGAGCGAGCTTCAGTGTCTTCAGAGATGATATGCTATACATATATACATCACAACACGACCGCATAAATAAGGTAAAGGCATTGGAAATATGGCAGATACTCTATATTACTGGTATCTTTACAACCATTCTCTGAATGTTTGATGCTGCAACACCACTCGATACTTGTACATAGTAGAGCTTATTCGTTATTACCACTGATAACAGTAATATTGATGAAAGATTTGTTATCTTTTCCAAGCTAAAATTGTTTCAGGATCTTCTTATTGCTGTAGGACTCGACTTCAGGTATCAAGACATTGATCAAGTGTATTGATCTGGACTCAGTCTTGCCCATTGGTCTCGATACATAAAATACAGGCATGACCTCAACTCAGAGTTAGAAATAATGCTCTTATATGACCGAAAGTAACTCATTAATCTATAAAACAAACCCTAATAATTTTTTTGTAGATATTAATTATGAAAGATGCCATCATTTTATAACAGTCAGTGATCTGAAAAGTTTTCCAGTCTTCTAAATAAAGACGTTTACGTCTTGGTATTTACATAACAGCCATCAACGTTTCTGTTTAAGTTAAGTAGCTTTTATTTATCACATATACATTACTGCACAATGAAATTTTTTCTCAGCGTATCCCATCCATTGAGGGTTGGGGTCAGAGCACAGGGTCATCCGTGAGGCAGCAACCCTGGGTTGGGGCCTTGATCAAGGGCTCAATGGTGACAGCTTGGCAGTGCTGGGCTTTACACCCTGATCAACAACCCAGAGCCTCAACCACTTGAGCTACCACCGTTTAAACATACGAAGTCATCTCTCCCACTCAGGATGAACTCCTGCTAACATATATTTGTGTTATGTATGTAATTGGACATCCATCTCAACATCCTTCTCCTAGAAATCAAAGCCCATTGGGACAGTTTACAAAATGAAGCCAGCTAGTTCAAAGCTTGACAGTTTTCAGTCTTGACCTTGTTTCTCTCTCGCTTTCATTTGAACTTGATCTCGACTTGGCTTCGACTCCCTTAAGACTCGACTTTGAATCGATCTCGGCTAGTCCCGGCCGAGATGTTAATTCAGAAAAGTGTGAAAGCTTCTTAGCTTACCAATGGATGGAAGATGCAATGTCCATAGGCATGTTAGAATGTTCTGGAAGTTTCCAGCCTCAGTACTATCGAAGATATAAGTCAGCATATTTGAAATGGCATCACTGCTGATCCGACTACAATTAAAACCTGTGGCTCTGAAAGCGCTCTGTGGTGGTGACTGTAGAATTCACTTCATCTTGTAGTATAAGATATACAACAAAACCTTTAGCTGCCTCCACCTCCTTATTAGCTACCTCACTATTTTTTCAAACGATACAAACATGATCGATTGGCTAAATTGGATGAATTGAATTTTAATCCATATTTTTTTACTAGATTGTCTACATTTTTTCAGACATTCAGTAAATTTTATTTGCTCAGAATTTCCGTGATGTATATTGAAGAAGGGTCATAGTAGAGGTGTAAATACACAACCCTTGAAAGCTTGAAAGACATAAAATTGGACTTTGCTTACAGCATTAAAGTACTAGTATCCAAGAGTGGATCCGTATGCAGTAATGAAAGTGCAGTTTTGGACCGGACCATCTGATTTTGGCTGTCGCATACCTCGTTGAGCTGCTCCACCAAAAATCAGTACAGATGGAGCCGTCAAAAAATAGCGACTGGGCAAGAAGAAGGAAACATGGCAAACATCCTAGAGAACTAAATTAAAAATACAGCACAATGCTGCATAATACTGTAACAAAGCCCAAAGCTATACTACTTAATTCTCACTCAGTGAGCCGTCAGAGGAAATTGACCTACCTGAATCTGAACTATACATGTAGACGAATTTGGTCCACTTGTAGTGTTCCACCAGGCCAACCAGAGCATCCTGGAGCTGGGGTCTGAGCTGGATTACAAACTGATTGTTGGTGTCGATCGGGAAGCTGGGCGTGACGAAGCAGACATGTAGAGCCCCGCAGAACGACATCAACATGTTCATGGTCTTCTTGTCATACAGACCGATGATGGCGTAGACTCCTTTAGAGAACTGGGAACAAACTGTGGAGAAAAAAAAATGAAGGTTAAGTTGGGCATAGGTAGAGATGACAGCTCTGTAGTTGCTCTGGAGCTCAAGAAGCCCAAATATTTCAGATTTTTACCAATCCTGTATTTAGATTCATTCAAACATCATGCTTTGGTAAGTAGCATTGCCAGCTGTAGTGTCCGTTTTCGTGTCACCGTAAATAACAACGGTTATCCAAATTTGTCCAAACACTGACGCAAGCCAATACTCACAAAGCTCAAAAAGTCCAGCACAGTGTTTATATGTTGATTATATAACAAGTCCATCGCGCTTGAATATTCTTACTCTGTTCTAATGATGAAATCTAACACAACAGGCAGTTGTTTTTTATCAGTTCATCCATTTCTGGAAAAATTTCAGATTAAATTCATTTGGTTTAATTACCTCTTTTCCCAGAGGTGAAAAAAAATGGAATTTGCAGCTGTTTTGTCGTGATATTTTTCTGGATTTCTGTAACGTCACACTCCACAGTGGTGGTTAATGGCTCATATGAAAGTAGACACTCAGAGATTTAGAAATTTGTCATTTTTTTCATAATTATTTCTGTTTTTGCCTAGCCTACTAGGGGAAAAATTTCACAGAAAAGAATGTCTTTCCACACAAAGGTTTCTGTCTTCAAAGTGAATGCTGATATCAGACCCGTTTCTGCTCTCTTAGATGCTCCAAATTCTTGTTCATAAACAGCAAAAAATTTCTCTTCAACCACTAAAGTTCTGTGTAAGGGAAAAACACACGTCTAAAAGCCAACAGAGTCCTGACTCATTTTATATCAGACTCACAGCCAGAAAATCATTCATTAGTTTATGCTGATTGAAAATATCTGATGAGTTCAATGGAAAAAGAAAGGGTTAAACACAAAGCCCTTTATAAAATAATAACCCAGCTGATGCAAGTCCCAGTGCTTTAATGAAGCATGATGGCTCCTGGAACAGTTTTATCCCAAAGGTTCAAAATCAGTGCACTAACACACACTCTCTCTCTCTCTCTCTCTCACACACACACACACACACACACACACACACAAAACCTGCTAAACCTTCACAGCAATTAAAACACGATCATACGTAATAATCATAATATAATAATATATTATAATTTTGAATCAGAAGGTTGTAGATTCATTTTCATTAACATCACAGTCCAGGCATTAGTTCTGCCTGTAAGGTTTATATTAATGCACTCATTCTAATATGTTGTTGTTTCTATAGTAACAGCTCAGAAACACAGGGGACTTACATGATGGAAACTCCACAGAATCTACGACTAGTAATGAAGGGATGAAGAAAACGTGTTGCTGTTTAACAAACTTGGTTGATGCAATGGTTTAATGGATAGCAATGGGGATTCTTTTTTAAGATTTATGACAGATGCCATCCCTTTGTAATAGTCATAGTATTGTGAAAATTTTCCCATCACAGGAAAGCCTTCAGGATAGAAAGGTGTATACTTTCTATGTTCTCTGGAAAAATAAAAACAGCATATTTTCAGAAAGGGAAAGAAAAAATAAGAGATGTCCAAAAAATTGCAATAAACTCTTACCAGTGAAAATTTGTGATAAACTCTTACCAGTGAAAACACATATGTAATGGCTTTCTACGATAGCTGCACTCATGTTCTCTTCACGTAAAGCTAAGAAAGATTTTGTGATGATGACACATGACATGTCCTGGTCCAAATCTGCTGATAATCTGGGGTGATTTGGAAAAAATTGCAAGCGCCTCCAAATATCAATATCAGTTTCTCACAAAATCACAAAATCCTGGAGATACTATTCAAATGATCATTTTATTTGTCACCTACACAATCATATACAGTATAACATGCAGTGAAATGTATCAAATGTATCTTTATCAAAAAATAGTTAAAAATGTAATTATAATGTATAATGAAAAATTCAGTTAAATTTAAAATGGAACTAAAATGAAATTAGCTGTAAATAAAGTATTTAAAAATATATTAAATAAACAAAAAAACAAACAAACAAATAAATAAAGTAAAATAAAAAATAATTATAAGTAAAATAAGTGAAAAATAAATAAATCTTTTCTGAAAGAAAAGAAAATAGACAAAATACAGAAAACATGGCATATAAACACAATGACTGGTTTGATAAATATAGTATTGCTGTTTATGAATAAATACAAACACGCATATTTATATTGCAATATATTTGCAAAGTGTGCTCTGCAAAAATAAGTGTGTTGTTTACTCCAAACCCATACAATCCATCATGTCCATCATACCGTATCAGTAACGGCATTCCCCAGATAAGGACAAACAACAAACCCTGACCTCGTCTTAGTATTTGTTTTAACTTCTCTAGTAGGTAGGCATCGTGCTGTCCATCATTCTTGCCTTCACAACCTTCACACATACAAAGTTTGTATTCTTACCTCCAGGCGAGCATACTTTCAAACATCGCCAGTACATCCCAAGCTCCTTCGGGACTGGCTCCGCAAGCAGCAAACCTCTACTCTTCCACTCTGTGCCTGCTCTGTATATTCGTATATCAACCTCCATACAAATCAGCAACGTTTTCCTTAACTGATTGCACGGATTAACAAATGTCCTGTCATTACTCTGAGATTGATATCTCGTTGCTAGAGATAAAACTCTACACTCTACTGCATGGCTGCACAAAGCCATTACTTCTATCATTTGAGGAGATAACGGTACATTTCCAAGTGCATGTATTGAGGAAGGGGTATATATATATATATATATATATATATTCTCACTTCTAGATAAAAAAATCTATGGGTTAGAAAGTCTAAGGCAGTGGTGCTTGGTAAGGTTTGCGAGGTGTGATTTTGGCAGTGTTGTGCGCATATGGGGTCCAGAGTGCAGTGGAGTGAGAGAGGAGAGAAACAGCTTGCTTTTCAGCCTCAGGCATTCTCACCGATGCTGAGATGTTTGCGACAGACTGCTCCAGAGGAGAGCAAGCCTTTTTGATCTCCGGACTCCCTTGTGGAGATTTTAGGACAGGGCTGCATGGATTTGCTCTGGCAACCTCGCCTCTGTATCTGCTTTCTCTTTCTTTTTCGTGAATTTTTTTTTTTTTTTTTTTAGTCATAGCTAATTCCCACCTGCGAAATCTCACCTGCTGCATGACAACTACCAACCTTGGGAAACCTGTTTCCTGAGAGACACATCAAGTCTTTTCATACCGCTGGTTATGCACCATCACTCAGCTCTCCTATTCTCTATAGAGTTCTGACCAAGTCCTATGATTTTTTTCAGCGATTGTTTCATATGGTCTGTAAACTGTGGCATACTTGCACCTCAGAACTTCTGTCCTGTCCTCATCCTATTAGACTTATACACCAATCAGCCATAACATTATGACAGGTGAAGTGAATAACGCTGATAAGCAGCAAGTGAACATTTTGTCCTCAAAGTTGATGTGTTAGAAGCAGGAAAAATGGGCAAGCGTAAGGATTTAAGATGACTGGATCAGAGCATCTCCAAAACTGCAGTGGTCAGTATCTATCAAAAGTGGTCCAAGGAAGGAAAAGTGATGAACCAGAGACAGGGTCATGGGTGGCCAAGGCTCACTGATGCACCTGGGGAGCGAAGGCTGGCCCTTGTCATCCGATGCAACAGACGATCTGCTGCTGCTCTAATTGCTGGTTCTGATAGAAAGATGTCAGAATACACAGTGCAGTCCTATCAATGGAGGCCCTACCTCAATGGAGGCCCTACCTTGCAACCTACAGCATCTGTAAATATTAACCCTAGGAAATGAGACATTTGTGTACAGATTGTCCTGCAAATAAACACAACAGAAGACAATGATATCAGAAGACAACTTTTGACCTCTGATATCAAATATCTTCTATGTACCTTACTGTGGCGAGAATCTTCACGGGTAAGTTTTTCCCCCGCAATATTTTTGTAAAACTACCAACGGTTTTCCTTCACATTTGCATAAACTTTGTAATGTCTACATTTGCATTAATCATCATGCAAGGTTACAAATAAAATCCAATCGAGCATCTGTGGGATGTGCTGGACAAACAAGTCCAATCCATGGAGGCTCTACCTTGTAACTTACAGGACTTAAATGATCTGCTGCCAACATCCAGATACTACAGCACACCTTCAGGGATCTATTGGAGTCCATGCCTTGATAGGTCAGGGCTGTTTTGGCAGCAAAAGGGGAACCAACACAATTTCAGGCAGGTGGCCATAATGTTATGTCTGATTAGAGTACACCATTACAACAATCAACACACAGCATACAGCATACAGCTGCTGAAGAGTAATTTTATAATCCCATTATCAAGGCAGCATAGGTTCCCATTTGAGTTCTCCAAGTTTCTTCAAGTCTCAGGGTGTTATTTCTTGACACTGACACTCTGGTTCCTCTCAAAATTTCTTCCTCATTTCTTCCTCATACCACCGGTACCTCTGGCTTGCTCATTAGGGATGAATATAAATGTAAAAACATTTACTTTGTAATTTTTATTCTAGTTGTTAAAGTTTCTGTAACATTAAAAGTGCTATAAAAATAAAATTGAATTGAATTGAACTCTGGATTGGTCATTGGGGATCTAAATCCACACCCAGATTTCGGTAAAGCGAACAATATGTGGCAATATCTATTGCTATACAAATAAAACTGAATCGAATTCAACAGAACACAAGCAATTAGAGCCCAAGACTGTCTCGCTGTCATTCTTTCCACAATGAGAGCAAGCTGAAATGTGTCTACCTGCATTATTGAAATTCAGACAGACCACAGACTAGGTGTAGATTTTTGTCCTCCGGATGCACATCCTGTCGTGTTTTATTCCTTATGTAACATTTTAACGACGTTTTTGAACCCGTGAAGACGCAGACGTTTTCGCTGACAGACCCAGAGATCGTTGTTGTCATCGGTAATGAACTGTGAAAGATGTCTGTCTGCGTGGAATCTGATAAAGACAATAAGAAAGATTTGTTCCTTTTCTACTATCCACTGTTTAATATCGTCTACAGTAGTATTTTATAAGGATATGAGAATGAAATAAACCCCCAACCCCCAACTGAACTGACTTATAAGCCAAATTTACTCATCATCCTACAAAACCGAACTGTCATGTAACCTGTTACTCAGTAAAACTCATATGTGTCTGTGGAAAATTTTTTAACAAAATAGCTGCATTAGCCTACTGACTTTCTACCTTTTTTTAGAAAACAGTGGAAGCGCTGTTAGTGCTCATGCAAAATGTGCTTATTAACATAAAATATCTGTAGAAATATAGATGCGTATGGGCCTTTTTTAGTAAAATGGTAGCCGGCCTTTATTGCATAGAGGTCTAGTTAGACTTTATTAATATTTATAAGCATGTGTAAGATTTAAAAAAAACATAAATTTAGGACTTTAGCTTAGTAGAGTTTAAGCAATATTTATGCTTAATAAATCGAATTTCACATTAATTACAATAGGTATACTGTACAGCTACCAATCCATGTTTGTATATATTTTAATATTTTCTTTATATATTCTTTCCTTTGTTTGTACAGATATTTTTACACTGATCAGGCATAACATTATGACCACCTGTCTAATATTGTGTTGGTCTCCCTTTTGCTGCCAAAACAGCCCTGACCCATCATGCACTGTGTATTCTGACACCTTTCTATCAGAACCAGCATTAACTTCTTCAGCAACAGTAGCTCGTCTGTTGGATCGGATCACACGGGCCAGCCTTCGCTCCCCACGTGCATCAGTGAGCCTTGGCCGCCCATGACCCTGTCGCCGCTTCACCACTGTTCCTTCCTTGGACCACTTTTGATAGATACTGACCACTGCAGACCGGGAACACCCCACAAGAGCTGCAGTTTTGGAGATCCAGTAATCCAGCCATCACAATCTGGCACTTGTTTCTGCTCAAATCCTTACGCTTGTCCATTTTTCCTGCTTCTAACACATCAACATTGAGGACAAAATGTTCACTTGCTGCCTAATATATCCCACCCACTAACAGGTGCCATGATGAGATCATCAGTCTTATTCACTTCACCTGGTACTGCTCACAATGTTATGCCTGATTTTTACACAGATAGCCATGAAACATTTCAATGTGTTGTAACAGAATTTAAGTGTTCTCATAGCTATTTATTTCCATCAGTAGCTTTACATGCTATCAGCTTCAACCCTTAATCAGCAGCCCTTAATAATCATATCAGCTGACTGAGATCCAGAGATCCATTCTTTTGTCTATGGAGTCAGATTTTGTGTCAGAGTTGCTTTAAAAGGTGTTATAGGAGTGACAGGAAATCACTTCTTGTGATTAGATGGTCTGTAGAATCAAAACAATGCCAACAAAATGTAAATCCGATACTCTGACAATAAATCATTCAGGACTTAGAAGCATATTAAACAAAGTGTCTGTCTATTAAAACACCACGAAAGGATTAGGTGTTAATTAGAAATTGTTTGCCCCAAGCGAGGATAAAATTAACCTTATTCTCATTGAGCAGAGTCTTCTGTTTTTGCTGATACGGAGTGAACTGTGAAAAGCAGAATCTATCCATCCATCCTTCCATTCATTCATCTATTTTCTGTACTGATTATCCTACACAGGGAACCTGGAGCCTATCCCAGGGGTCTCAGGGAAACAAGACGGGGACCATCCCGGCACATATCTTATACACTCACTCACACACTCATTCACGGTATGAATGATTTAGAGAGCATGTATTTGAACTGAGACCCTAGGGAAAACCCTAGAGAATGGAGAGAATGTAGGGTGGAGGCGGGAATCGAACCCCTTAAAGTTAGTTGACTAACCGCTAAGCCTCCCTACAGCTGAAGCCAAGTCAGCAAAACACTGACAAACTATTCGAATAAAGGAGCAATTTGTAATTATCTGAGACTCTTTGCTGCCTGCAAGGTGAATTACAATCTCAATGAAAACATTGGCACGTCTTTCCTTTCGCTTTGTACGCCTGTTGTTGAAATAATCTCTGTCTAGTGCGTTGCATTTGCAGCGACTAAAGCTGAGCGTCTTTGTTCCAGCTGGCTTAAAAAGTGTAACAAAGAACATGATACAAAAATCTATTGATTTACAGTAAAAAATAAAAATAAAAATAAAAACACAATACCACAAATTATAGTTTTATTCAGGTCTCTTTAAAGAACCTTTTATGTCTTAAGTCAATATCCAGATGTATAGTTTCATCACACCTAAGCTGTTTTCCTGGAATTTAACAGATTTACCTCAGCCACAAGTTCCTAAAGATGTGAGCAGCAAGATGAACTAGCCCTACGTTCACACCAAAGCTTCTAAAGCTAACTAGCTGAAATCATTTGCTTGATTTAAATGCTAGGCTTCGACTTTTGTGAAAATCTAATGATGCTCTGGGTCATATTTATGTAGAAATCTAGAAAATTCTAAAGGGTTCACAAGCTTTCAAGCACCAGTGTATTTACACTCACTAATGACCTCTGCTACTTTTTCCGTGTTATTTTTCTCTTTAAACCGTTAATGTGAGGGCAGATATGACAGGATATGAGAGTTTTCTTCTGTTTTTGTGAGGCAAACATACAGTGGCTGAGAACAAATCAGAAAACAAAATAATAAATCAGAAAACACAATGACAATTTAGACAAACTGGAAAAGGAAGGTATACAACGATCGGGCATAACATTCCGAGCACTGACAGGTGAAGTGAATAAGACTGATGATCTCATCATGGCCCCTGTTAGTGGGTGGGATATATTAGGCAGCAAGTGAACATTTTGTCCTCAAAGTTGATGTGAAGCAGGAAAAATGGACAAGCGTAAGGATTTGAGAGAGTTTGACCAAAGGCCAAATTGTGATGGATAGACCACTGGATCAGAGCATCTCCAAAACTGAAGCTCTTGTGGGGTGTTCCCGGTCTGCAGTGGTCAGTATCTATCAAAACTAGTCCAAGTAAGAAACAGTGGTGAACCGGCGACAGGGTCATGGGCGGCCGAGGCTCATTGATGCACGTGGGGAGAGAAGACTGGCCCGTGTGATCCGATCCAACAGACGAGCTACTGTTGATCAAACTGCTGAAGAAGTTAATGCTGGTTCTGATAGAAAGGTGTCAGAATACACAGTGCATCACAGTTTGCTGTGTTTTGGCAGCAAAACGGGGACCAACACAATATTAGGCAGGTGGTCATAATGTTATGCCTGGTCGGTGTAGTTTGCGAATGGAACTCCACACATGTACAGGAAATAAAGTGTATATCCTGAGTGACAGATTTCTCGTCCAACCAGAGGTAAGAATTCCATTCGCAAACTATACCTACCTTTTGAATTGTCCTTGTGTTCCCGGATTTGTTATTTTAATTACGGATCTATTTTGTTTTGGGGTGTTATTTTGTTTTTCAGATTTGTTGTTGTGTTTTTGAATTTGTTATTTAGTTTTCTGATTTCTTATTTAGTTTCGCACTTCTCGGCCACTGTACAAACAGAAATGAAATGCAGCCAGGAACTAAAGTGGTGAGGAGGTTTCTGAAGAAATGTAGGAAGATTCACACCACAGAATAGTAATAGTAATAGTATTGGTGTGAAGAATCATTTGTGGGGGTTTTTAGATGTTTGGCTTTAACGTGTCATGCCTCCTTTGCGTAGAACTGAGAAAATCTCGGTTTTGCTTGTCACGACTGTTTACTCCAGACTACTTGTGAACGTAGGGCAGATCACGGTGCTCCTCCTTGGACTATATCACAGCTATGCAACAAAACAAAAAAACATTCACAAAATTCGTTTATAATAAATCCCCTTTCTGTAATTGCATCCAATTCCCACGCAGCATTATTGTGTACGCTAGCCCAGCTTGCTCCGAGCTAAAGCATCTCGCTCATCCTGTGCTATTAGTGAAGGACAGAGGTCATTCAGCCCCTCAGAGATGCACATCGTAGGATAAAAAAAAATTCAAGGCAAATCCCCAGCTGCTTTTATCATCCCCTGAGGTCAATTTCCTAGTGACCAAGCACATCAGGCTCATGAAATTCCTGTCCTACACAATCAACAATGACACTCTTCCAGCCAAACTATACTGTACAAACTGAAGAAAGCCCTCAATGCCTGACAGGGAGTTTATTTCAAACCCTGGAAGGGCAGGAAGTCCTTGCTAAAGGGCTGTGCAGCTGATCCAAGACCTGAGATATGTCAACTTGAGCTGAGGACAGAAAGCTTCAACTTACATTCTTACTTAAGGACACATTTTCTTATCTGGTAGGTCTTGCACAGGTAGCATCTCCTCCATCCCTCTCAGAAGAGCCATGTAATCCGCACAGAGGACACACAAAGGTCTTTTTGTTTGGAGGCTTCGTTTGATGAAAGCTGACTCAATGAGTCTCTTTGCAGCCTGGCTGATTGACATGCTGCAGACATTTGGCCTAGCTGCCTGTCAGGGTGAAAAAAAAAGGCTGATATCCGTATGAACAACCGCCTCAGAGAGCTTGTTCACATGATCACCGAGCTGACTCTCACAAAGCCATACAGCACCATGTGGACTCGCTCACGATCTTCATGTTTTCAGCAGTGCTGAAATGGTATGAAAACTTATCTGAATTTTAAAATGGACTTATGGGACGTTTTCAATCAGTATCAAGAAATGAATGATGCTGTGAGTCTGATAGAAAATGAGTCAGGACTCTGTTGGCTTTCAGTGTGTTTTAGACGTGTGTTTTTCCCTCTGTTAGATAACACAGAATTTTACTGGTTGATGATATATTTTAGCTGCTTGTGAACAAGCACTTGGAGCATCTCACAGAGCAGAAATGGGTTTGATATCAACATTTACTTTGAAGATAGAAAATCTTATATCTGTGCACATATTGCCCCTAGTAGGCTAGACCAAGAATCCCTGATTGTCTACTTTCACATAAGCTTCATATGAACCACCAGTGTGAAGAGAGACATGACAAACACATTCAATGCTGAACATGGACACAACCAAACAGGAACAAAAACGTCCATAAAATCTCTTTTCTCTTTGAGGAGATGCTTGGTGTAGTCTGTGCAAAACCTATGCAAAAGGTTTCACATATTATACCATATCCGGATAATGGAGAGTATAATAATATTATCAGCTGTGAAGTCAGGAACTGCTTGCTGGCAGTGGCGATCACAAAACCTCAGCTGGATGACGGAATGTGAAGTGACTCTGCATTAATGTGCAGTAAGCAGTATGTAGCCCTTTAACAAATAATCTATCTAATGCACAAACACAGAGAATTTCCATGCTAATTGCCGCTTAAGCATCTGACGCGCATATTTAATCATTAATAATCATAATCACTATTAAAAAATGTCACATATGACAATTTGTTTTTTTAGGTCAAAATCTAGTTTTCTGATTTTTGAAAGTGCAATTTCTGACCTGCGCTTGATTTTCTGCAACATCCCTAACAAACGTAATAAACATAAGAAACTGATGTTAAATACATACTCATGTAATATTGGAATATATTGAACATGGCATGAGAGATTTTGTTTTATGTTAATGAACCCTGTTTTACCTTCTTCCACTTTCTCATTAGCCTTTTCCAGAAAGCGAGGGAACCCATGGGGGTCTAGTCAGGAGCATGTCAGACGATGATTAAGGGGCGGAGCTTCCAGACAGCATCAGTAAATATCACTATACCTTAATATGTCAGTTGGCTCCTTTGCGAGGCTTTTAGTGATAAATACATACTCATGTACTTTGCCACTAAATCGCAAAGCTACTATGCAAAATGCACAAAGGTTGGAAAGTCTGACCATATAATCTCATCACACGGAACCTAATTGGACGTCGCCCCGGGATAATATAATGTACAGATATAAATCTGTGAATAAATCATACAAGCTATTGGGGATTTAAATAGCAAAGGTAAAGAAAAATCTAAAGAGAAAATGATGCGTAAATGTATTGTGATTAGGATGTAATGAAGCACATCAGCAGAAATACGGCAGTGTAACTACAGTGAGCGCTTATTCAAAGCTACAACGCTCATGCTATATACCTGTACGAGGAGTGTTAATGGAATAGATTTGATTCATCGACTGAATCACTGATTCACTGAAGTGATTCATTCTTGCAGCTTTTCCTTTTTACTTAAACAATAATAGAAAACGTATAAGAATTGTCAACTGCTTTGTTAAATTAGTTCATTTATTAAGTCTTTGTTTTTGAAAACATATTTGTGAATCTGTCTATCTATCTATCTATCTATCTATCTATCTATCTATCTATCTATCTATATATATATATATATATATATATTTTTTTTTTTTTTTTTTTATAGTATTTTTTTTACCGCTCCATTACACTAGCTGGCAGTGCTGACATTCAGGAGCAGTAGGAAACCCGGTGATGTTGTTTACAGAGAGCACAAAGTTTCTCTCATACTGTGGTACACATACGTGCCTCGTTTATCATTTATTCCCCATGTTCCGTCAGTCAGTTTATCATTTATCACTCACACCGCAAAACTACAATTAACATGCAGGGTAGTCACATAAGCATGGAATTAGCAATGAATAAAAAAACATGCAAATTAAAAACTCATTAAAAATGATGGTTTTTATAATCATCTAAATGATTTAAGCTCTTTATTTAGATTTATTTAGATATAGATAACAGGGTGATGTGAAGTTCTGTAGAAAAGCTTTTCATATCATTTGTATTCTGTTCCTGATTTGTTTTAATGAAATGATTAAGATGAATTAAGTCTTGGGTTTTCCTTAACCCTATTGAATCTTCGGGTATATGAGGAAAAACTGGACAAAATGACGGACAGCTGCTATGACGATACGGGAGATAACGACGCTTTGCTGCTTTCCCAGCTGTAAACACTCGGATTTAATATAGTAAAATTCACCCATTGGACAAGACAGTTGCCTAAAGGAGAAAGGCGGCATGTTGACGCCATAATTAGAGACAGATTCGGATCGCTTCAGGGTCTAAACACGATTCCCAGCACACGTACTCACTGTCACGTTCCCACTGACCCGACTAATAATCATTCAATTAACCACTCAGCTATAAATACAGACTCTGGACACTGACCAAATGTGAAGTATTGCTCAGCGTACTCATTTGTTGTGCTTTTCTCTTTGTTCATGAGATTCTGATTTTTACTCACACTCATTGTTCTGGTTTTTGGATTCCCTAACCTGAACCTCACCTAACCTGAACTAAAGCCTTTTACCTGCAACTAGAACAGTCTCTGCTGCCTGAATAATAAAGGTCATAGGACATGAAAGATGATTTTTTTCAATTTTTATTTATATATTAATGAACAACATATTATCTATGAACTGTTTTAAACTGTTTATAGACAGAGGTGTTGTTATGGAATGTCTGTGAGACATTGTCCTCTTAGCTATGGCAACTATAAACTCTCACCAGCCTATTAAAACTCCAGCTTCGGTCATGTGACTGAGAAACCAGGAAAAAACCTCCTGTGTCTTGAAGACTCTCCCATGGAGGAAAACAAGCATGCAGGGTTGGTCTGGTTTCAGACTCACGTGATTCTATTGAACCCTGGTGCATTCATGTTCATCTTACATCATCACGAATACACATGTACATGTTATTGTGATTTCGGATTCATTTTGTTTTTGGATTTATTTTGTTTTAAGATTTGTTATTGTGTTTTGGATTTATATTGTTTTTGGATTTATTCTGTTTTCGGATTTATTTTGTTTTCGGATTTATTTTGTTTACGGATTTGTTATTTTGTTTTTGGATTTATTTTGTTTTCTGTATTGTTATTTTGTTTTCTGATTTTTGCTATTTTGTTTTCTGATTTGTTATTGTGTCTTTGGATTTGTTATTTTGTTTTTTAATTTATTATATTGTTTTCGGATTTATTCTGTTTTCGGATTTATTTTGTTTTCTGATTTGTTATAGAAGCCTTCATGTCTGTGACCTTCTGGCTCTCCCTTTTAGTTATGCTGTCATAGCTAGTCTTGCCAGAGTCCCTGCCTGCACTTTACACATAATCTACATTGTCTTAAACATCACATGATCAGAATCATACTAAATATCTTTCTTCCTCTCTCTCTCTGTCTTTCTCTGTCGAGCTATACACCCCACTCCTGAGCTCCCAGTGTTTGCCAGTTTCCAGTGTGACCACTGCCCTACCCCTGGTCAGAGTCTCGTCACTTGGTGGTGCTCACTGATGCTGTGGATGGATCTGTGTGGACCAGGAGACAGCCATGGACAGAGCCACTTGGGGACTTTCATACAGTCACAGATCTGCCATTACATCTATCAGCTTGTGACAGCAAAGTATTAGTGTCTATAATGACCTCAGAAACTACACTGACCTAATAGTTCCTCATGGGCCACTGATTTCTGTTGTAGAAAGGACATTAATCAGTTACAGTTACATTATTTACTGTTTAGTGTCACCCAAATGAGGATGGGTTCCCTTCTGAGCCTGGTTCCTCTCAAGGTTTCTTCCTTATTCCATCCCAGGGAGTTTTTCCTTGCCACCGTCGCCACAGGCTTGCTCATTAGGGATAAAATAGGATAAAATAGTCTAATTATAGAATTTAATAATTTATTCTTATTTCTAGTTATTTAGTTATTTTTATTTTTTATTTTCATTTTTCCCCTGCCCTTTCTCTGTTTCTCATCTTTTGTAAAGCTGCTTTGAGACAATGTTCATTGTAAAAGGCGCTATACGAAATAAATTGAATTGAATTGAATTATATTGTTTTAGGATTTGTTTTTTTATTTTGCACTTCTCAGCCTCTGTAGGAAACTAATGATGTCATTATCGACAAAAGCACACTTTACTTCAAGTTGCGTTCACATTCACGGGAATTGCAGCACAGTTGCACTGCAACCGAACCCACACCACATCCTACAGTTAGTCTCGGGTTCGGTACCACAGAGCACTTCCTGTTGTACCACATGACAGCTTTTTTTCCATGTTACCAAATGTTTATGCAAACTGTATTCTGTTTCAGACTAAACTAGCAATGTGAAAGCCTCCTTTTACTAACCGTTTATGGAAAGAAAGCTTCACTGTACCACATAAGTAATTATATATTTTTAGATGATAAACAACAACTGGTTTTTAAATCTGATAGAATCTGAATAGATTATACACACATCTGGCCTACAAGTTCATATGTATGAGGTGTTACTATAGAAATGATATTGTGTTAGTAGCACAGCATTAATATTTATCTTTTCCACTAAGGGAACATCGTAAGCATTGATGCTCCCTGGTTTTTGTTGTGGATTTTTTTTTTTAAAAAAGGGAAGGTTTATGCGATTAAGAGAGACAGCTCTTAAAATGGCCGACTCCCTGATCGGTACTGAACTAGGCAGCTGATTGAGACACATCTTGTGGTACCTGACAATAACCGCTCTGAAACACTCCTTCCTTAGTACGGTACGTATGAATATCATCGAATGCTTGTAAACAACCTGATGTCTGCCTCTCCTTCTACAAGGTAAAGAAATGTCTCGGGAGAATCAGACTCTAGAAAATACAATTCTGTCCCTGTCCTGATGTTGTCTTTCAACTCTGTCTTTCTTGCTCCATCGTCGGAAAATGTTTCTTGAAATGGCATTTTTAATCACTTCTCCAGAGAGCCATGTCCTATTCCAGCACAATATCGCCTTTGTGCATAAATGGATTTTTAACAACTCTCGTTCTACGTTCTATTATGACGCTGAGAACAGGGGCACCGCTACTCGAGAATAAACTTTGGAAAAATAATCACGTCGCTTATGAGACGATGAATAATAGATTAAATGAACGTGGCAGACGCGGGCTGTGCCGAACGATTAGCGCAGCTCCTCCAGGACGCAGACACTTAGAGAGGGCTTTAAAGCTGCCATTGGAGCAAAGTTGCAGCGCAATGTGAATAGTTAGCATAAGTGGCCTCCTTCGTCTATGTACACCCTGCTGGCCTTCAGATGCTATATGGGTCATTTCTTTTTTGTGATCATGAGAAAGCCAGCTGAGGGAAACATGGGGAATAAAAAAACTCTGGTTAACAGCCCATAGCTTGATGTCAGGAAAGAAATAAAGAAAGATGAATAAAGAACATAGCAGCCCAAACGGCTTAGAAATTAAGAATTTAATGCAAGGACACTATCAGTATCTATATATACTGTACAGCTGTGTTTTCTGAGGGAATCAAAATTCTTTGCGAGATTTATATCTGAACCTACACATTGGATTCTTTATATCTGATCCTACACTATACAGTCAATGGTTTGTGAACATCTGACCATCACACCCATATGTGGTTCTTCCCCTAAATTGTCGCCACACACTTTTCTAGAACGTTTTTCTATGTAGTATTAAGATCTCCGTCTCTAGAACTAAGAGCCCTAAACCTGTTCCAGCATGACAATGCACCCATGCACAAAGCAAGAAGTAGAAGAACTCAACAGTCAGAGTTAATTCAACCCCACTGAACACCTTTGGGATAAACTGGAACACCAAATCAACCCCAAACCTCCTCACCGTCATCACATTTTACATTTTTGGCATTTGCCAGACACCCTTATCTCATTTTATACACCTGAGCAATTGAGGGTTAGGGGCCTTGCAATCCATAACATTCTGATCAGTATTCCAACACCTTAACCACTAAGCTACCCCCACCCACCCACCCATCAGCATCCAGGTCAGTGATTCTCTCTTAGCTGAATGAACACTAATCCCCACAGTCAGGCTCCAACATCTAGTGGAAAGCTTCCCAGAATATGGAGCTTATTACAACAGCAAAGTTTGATGAAATGTGGAATGGGATGTTCAACAAGCACAGGTGTGATGCTCAGGTGTTCATATACTTTTGGCCATGGAGTGTAGGATTATTTCTTGCTATAAATGGTATAGGCAGTGAAAAAAAATTCTTCAGTTAAAATGCTTTGGTATGTCTATGTATCAGACGGTCTCGGGGAGGCACCTTGCAGAGTGAAAGAAACAGAAACTAAATAAGATAACGAAAATCAGAAGATAAAGAAGAACTGTCAGTCATGAATCTTGTCAATCTTGAATCGTTCAAATCGATCTGGAGAGGAAACACAGAAAATGGAAAAGCAGAAGGAGAGAAACTAAACCAGAAAAAACTTAACTGTTAATTGAAATGGAAAATGTTCATGTCTAACTAGCTGGCTAGTTACTATCTAGAAGGAGAAGTGCTAGGCTAGCACACTTCAACTTCAGCTTGCTATAACAACAGCAGCTTGTTCTCTCATCCAACACAATGAATCATTAATTCTGTTTATTCTTGGATGTAAAATATTATTTAGTGCCGGAGTGTACGCTGTCGCTCTGGGCCCCCAAATACACACCTTACACACCAGCATCAATACACTGATTATCTTCTGTCTCATTGATATGCTAGTTAAAAATTCAGACATGATCTTTGTTTGTACTCATCGCTGATGAATTTAGATGGTTGTGTTTCCCAAAAACAATCAATACATTCCAAACCATCTATTTATTCAAAATAATGATTTTATATTCACTTACATCCCTGTTATAAACTATGCAGTCTCCTCAGGTGCTGCCTCAGTTCCTCACAACTGTGCAAGAAATAATGAGCTGGGCAGGTCATCAGCTATCTATGATTGGTGCTTCTTTTCTTTTAATCACCTCCAATGACAGATTATGATAATGCGTATCTTCATTACAGGACACTGGGACTAATACCCCTTCATTTGCATGTGCATGTCTGTTTCATTTTCAGCCGGGGATCAGGAGTTCAGGAAGGACAGCAAGTGACGAGCACATCATGCATATTACCGTAATACACTCTGTGCTGCTCGGTTGACATTTTCAGGACATGAATTGGCATTTTTAAACTGTTTGGGACTTGCAGTGAATTCCTAATAAGGCCAAATATCTGTTTAATAGTGCTTTCCTTTTGACATTTGTAAAGTGTCTCTTTTTTTGACAGGAAGAGTGGCTTCAAAACACGCACGCACAAATGAGCACCGAAGAGGATTTGTCTTTGCAAAAACACACTAAAAATGGCACCCTTGTCAGAAATGACAAATATCCCATTTATCAAGGACTTGTAGTCGTTTCTCACCACAACAAACAGACAAATGTTTGTGGACATGGTTGATGAGTTCATGGTATTACATCAGCCAGCCTTCTAATCAGGCCTTCAAAAGACATTCAAGAGTTTTCCTCCCTGTGCTGCTTTCATACCAATTTTCAGACCATACCAAATGAAGTAAACAAGATTGACATCTTATTTGGGATCTTATTATGGAGGCAAAGAATTCATTTTGATGGTGTTCGGAGCGGACTCTTTCATCATGTTCCGTATGATGAGTTGGGCCAGAGAGTTGCACACAATCAAGGGATGAGACTCAAAGCAGGTAGCGCAAACACGCCCTGATGAGAAGACTCTCTGGTCGTGTAGGTAATTAGCTCTGTGTAATTGCTTTCACTTTCCACACATGCTAGACGCAAGAGCCCACTTTGAAGTGCACACTCTCCCAAGATGCTCCGCATTCACAACTAATGCAATCATCCCGGGGATCAATCACAGACATTTCCACAGTACTGATGGCCAATTACGCGGCGTTTCCAATAGCTTCTCAGGGCATCATCAACGTGCAATGAAAAAGCATGGGGAGCTTTCAAAAAGCAATTGAACTGCTAATAGTTGGCAGAGACGCCTATAACAGGGATTGATGTTTCATCCTAAATGCACCTTCTACCAAAAAAACAAATCATAAAATATTACATATCACATCTTCCTAATCTTCCTCAGGACCTTTTGCAGTGTGATGATAAGGATCGAATACCGTTCTGTCTAGAGCTGACATAAATAATGCCAGTTCCCCGAGTTAACCTCAGACTTCAAACAAGACGAAGGCGCACTTGCGAGCAAGTGAGTCGAGGTGAGGATTTTCTCATCATCTAAGCTGTCAGCGGGATTTAGAAATGCACCACATGCCGAATGCACCTCTCGCCTTCGCTCGTGAACGCAGTCACTTTTGATGTTCAAGTAAATCACACAGTAATCTTGTAATGACGTAAGAGAAAGCTTTGTCTCTTGGCTCTTTGTCTTGTGTTGCTTTGTTCTCATCGAAACAACATGCTTAATGCTTTCTAGTGCAGTTCTTCCAATTAAGTAGCAACTCCGGTTCTTTTAAGCCACATCTAGGGTTGATTTTAGACGATACCGAGTATGTGTTGAGAGCACAAATGCTGGATCAGTATTTTCTTGAACTCATTGTATGCTGGAAGGATTGCATGCTGTAAATTTGAGCATGACGCTGTCAGACGTGACACAGATCATGCACGTGAATACGCAACACAGACTGGCTGAGATGATTTGCATAACTAACAGATGCTTGCAAAGAGCATGCCCAGTTATATATATATATATATACATATATATAAAACAAAAAAGTATATGCAGTGAAAATGGAAAAAAATAGGATTGTGCAATCTGGATCTAACCCTCCTTCATATCCTGCAGCATCCACGAAAGAAATACAGTATCTAATACAATCCAAAAATATCCACTTTGGGGGAAAAATTTAAAAGGAAAATTTATTGATGGATAAAAGCCCGTAGTTAAAGAAGAGCTGGCACCTTTAAATCCTCACTGCACAACTTTGAGTGCTGCAACAGATTCCGAAGTCATGACCGTGACTTTTTTATTCCCCACTCTTCCCTAAAGGCTGTCTGTGCTCATCTGTCCTCGTTGCATGCTCGTCTATCCAGAAGTCACTCCGTTTTACAGAGAGAGCATGGCGGACACGCTTCATTTCTCATTAGAAAGGCGAGGAGTTTGAAGGCGCGTGCACGGCTCGGCGCGAGCGAACAGGTGCTCGAGACAATGTGTCATTCATGTGCTTTTGGGTCTAGTCACGCAAATGTTCGAGATAGAGACTGAGACACAACTTACATGCGTATGTCATGGCGAAACTGCTGCCCACGTCCACCATGTCCACTTGTGGCACCAGTTTGGGGAGCTCGTGCTGCTGAGATAGCGCGAATCGGAACACCTCATATTCATGCGAGTCGGTCGGGAACAAACCGCCTGCCAAGACAGAAAAAGCATTGCACAAAGATTACAACTTCACGCGGTTCTGATGAATAAAAACACAAGTGTAGGTGCGCTAGAAAGACGCGCGCGACTCCACTCACCTATATTAATGTTACTTGGGAAACTCGAGCACGAGCACCAGCCGAGCAAGCTGGTGAGCAGTAAGGCCAGGCTTGGCTCCATGTTTCCTTTTGCATTTGCGAAAATGAGCCGAATTCCGAATATATATCCCACTGAGCATCCGCCGCTTCACTTTTACAGCGCGGCCGTGAGCGCGTCGAATGCACGCTATAACGCTAGCGCGCGCTCCGCGCCGCACCGCACCGCACACCACAACACACCGCACCGCACCGCACCGCACAACACCGCGTACTCTGTCTCGATATGCAGCGTTATGAGCGAGAATGGCAGCGCTACGCACGGCTACGGAGATTTAAACACGTCAGCAGAGACCTTAACACGAACACACACGCTTGCGTTTTTCACCCAACAGGATGAGTGCGCTCTGGCGGACAATTCCCCTCCCGGCTTTATTCTCCGCGGCTCTGGAAAGCACACATCACAACTCATGTGTCCATTGGATGATGGACGTTCCGTTTGCGTGTCTGCCTGTAAATAAATTAGATTTATTTCTATAAAGCAACACTAATTCTAAATAAATAAAGACAAACCATAAATAAAACCGAAACAACAAATAGCTGAATGTTATTATTATTTTATTATTATTATTATTATTGTTGTTGTTGTTGTTGTTGTTAATAATAATAATAATAATAATAATAATAATAATAATAATAGTATATATCAGTAGTAGCAGTATTTTTGGTGGTGTTGCTGCTGTTGTCATTATTATTGTCATTATATTTATTATTAATATATTATTATAATTGCAGGAAATCCCAGAATGCAGAATGGCCAAATGTGGGTTTTTTTGTGCAGCCCACACTTTGGCATACTCACACAAATCTAATGTGGGACCACCACAGGACCCTTATTATTATTATTATTATTATTATTATTATTATTATCATTATTATTATGCCGCCTTCCAAGTCCATGCTCAATCCTGATCCCGTGTTACTGTCTGCCCTGTGGTTTGCATGTTTACATTAGTTTTACGTGGGTTCTCTAGTTTCCTACCTGGATAGAAGACTCTTAGCTGTGAATGAAGGTGTGAATGATGTCCTGTAATAAATTGGCTTTCCATCCCTGGTGAAAATCCACTAGAAAATCCAAACTAGCTGGCGATCAGTTCATATAATCAGTGGCATCCTATTTTTTCAACATTGTGGCAATTGTAGTGGGTATGGAGGAGGGTATGGCGCTATAAGGATAGATTATCCTGTGTTTGAGTTTAGATGTAACTTTTAGATGTAATTTCAGATCTCTGACTATAAGAAAAATGAAGAAAGTCCTGAAGGCATCTTTAACACAGGATGTCGTTTCAATATGGCCTCTAACACTGTCAGCAATACATAAAATATCCCTTGTCTAATTTAAATGAGTTTACTGTAGTATTTACTTTAGTTAATTCAACACACATTTCCGGCATTTGGCAGACACCATTATCCAGAGCTACCTACATTTTTATCTCAATTTATGCAACTGAGGGTTAAGAGCCTTGCTCAAGGGCCAACAGTGGCAGCTTGGTGGACCTGAGACTTAAACTTACAACCTTCTGAACAGTAGTCCAACACCTTAAACACTAATCCACTACCATATTAGTTGGTTACATTGGTAACAGTTTTGAGAAGGTAAATAAACTCAGGAATGTTAGCTGGCTAGCTTCTTCCTAACATGCTTTGCTCATGTTTTGTCCTAGTTTGTGTTTCAAACACTCAGAGCTCAAAAATGATATTATATAGTATTATAAGTTCAGTTTTTCCCTGTTTCAAGAACCCAGAAGAAATCAGATGCAATAGGGCACCACTGTATTTTGCATAACATCTGTTTGTTGAGATTTTTCGACAATATCTAGAACCTGTAATTGTAATCAACACAATCTAGACATGAGTCATCAAGTCTGCGTGAACTGCACAGGAAACAGACCTCCCAGAGGTGGGATTTGAGGCTGGTGTTGAGGTGGCACACAGGGTGGCTTAATTCAGATAGGCAGCTGCTACCAAGTGCTATGCCACTGTGTATAATTGGTGCTTATTTTTGTTAAGACACACTCTGGGATCAATGTTTCGATGGGAACAGTGCTTTCCATACATTTCTAGGTTCAATGCATATCTGCAGGTTTGCTGTTATCTCCTGTAAATGTAAATGTTTTAAACAATACCCTTTAAAGGCTAAATCCAACTTCTGGCCCTACAGCCTACAGACTATTCCTTCTTCCAATGTTCCTCCAGACTCCAACTCACCAGTTAATTACCAGGTTTAGTAGGTGTTCTGGAGCAGGGATATCTCAACTCCATCTCAACTCTATTCCTCCAGGGATGTAATGTAACTTCATAAACCCACAACTTGTGGTTAGAAAACAGAGTGGTGACCCAGCATATTCTTGCTATGTAGGGCAATGAATGTGCTGGGAATAGGTTTCACCAACTTCAAACTAATAGATGCAGTCATTAACTGGAACCTGCTGCAGTGGCTTTGTCTCTGCTGTAATTATTCGCAAATAAATTTCAAACTCTTCAGGGATTCGTACGGAAAACTCGTCAATTCATAAGGGGTACCTTTGAAGCGTTCTTTGTGCACTTTTCAAGACTTTTAATGAAATGGGTGTTTTATTGAAAATGGCAAAAACCACCATTCAGTTGCGCAGGGCTACGACTCTAGACAAGATATCCTTCCATACACCACATGGGAAATATGTATGGTTTGTGGGTTGAAAGTGTGCTGAGACACAACACAAGTAAATTGATTTTTATTGGTGAGCACAAGCATATTTTAACCAGCCTCCCATTGGCCACATTGTGGAGGTCATAGGTTAGTTCTCAAAAGAGCAAGCCCAAGAGGTTTATTTCATTACTTATGCTTCGATCACCCTAAATGCTTACAAGAAGGATCTTCTGTGCAGGTGATTTCCGCAAATGTAGATTCCCGAAGAAGTGTTTTAAAGGCATGCAGTTTCTCTTCCATTGTGGTTCTATGTTCCAGTACAATATTCTAGACTATTGAGTTTAAAGTCCAGGCTGTTGGCTTGCATTTTAATGTATTCTAACACATCAGGGATTTTTCAAGTTTTACCTTGTCACAAAGCCTCCCTGTCTAATTCTTTGGGAAAGGACTTGTCTAGCAGCATGATGGAATTGAGTTTCTCAAAATAACAGGACTGGTTGAGTAAAATCTTGCCTTTGAGTTCCATTTGTTTTTAAAAAATTAACCTTTTTACCAGTACTCTGGTGCACCAGACTGCAGACAGAATAGAAATCAGCTTGTGGGGCATTTTCAATCAGTGTAAACAAATGAATTATTTTATGGTTAGGAGCCTGAAAGGACTCTGTTGGCTTTCAGTGTGAGACGTGTGTTTTTCCTTCTGTTGGATAACCTTACACAGAATTTTAGTGGGTGAAGATCTTTTAGATGCTTATGAACAAGCACTTGGGGCATCTCAGAGAGCAGAAATTGGTTTGATGTCAACATTAACTTTGAAGATAAAAATGTTTGTGTAGAAATGATTTTTGGATGGTTTTCTATGAATACATTGCTCTAGTAGGCTAGGTAAACAACAGAAATACTTCTGAAACACTACAAATTCTTAAAGCCCCGAGTGTCTACTTTCATATGAGCTTCATATTAGCCACCACTGTGGAGTGAGACATGACAAAGACATTCAACAAAACATGAGCAAATTCCATTTTTTTGTCCTTTGAGAAAAAGAGTTAAGATACGTTTTGCACTCTTTTACATTTCAGTCATCTGGTCCCTTTATTCTTCTAGCAATTAAGCAAATTGTGTTTTTGCTTCACAAATCACTTTATAGCTTCGAAATCAGTGTTGTTCAATGACATTACCACTACTGATGAGGAAGAAGGTATTTTGAATAAACCTTTTCGGAATAGCTAGATACATCTTCCATGCTAGATTATCAGAAAGCATTACAACAAATATATGTCCAGGGTCTCCATCCTGAGCTTGGGTTACTGTCTATATGGACTTTTACATGTTCTCCATTTACACATGGTTTCCCTCTGGGTTCTCTGGTTTCCTTCCCCCTTCCAAAGACATCCTGTTAGGTGGATATGGTTTAAGATCAGCTTTACAATTTCCCTTCACTGGAACCAAGAAGCCCAAACCTGAGACAGGTTTCAGACAGAGCCTTTGGGATGCACTGCAACACCAAGTGCACCCCGGGCTTCCTCACCCGACATCAGTGACTAACCTCACTAATGCTCTTGTGTCTGAATGAACAAATCCCCAGAGCCACGCTCCAACAGCTAGTGGAAATCCTTCCCAGAAGAGTGACGCTCATTATAAGAGCAAAAAAGGAATAAGATTTTCAACAAGCACATAGGGACATGATGGTCAAGTGTCTACAAATATAGTGGATTACCCCTAGTTGTAATTTCGTGTCTGAGTGTGTGTGTGTGTGCGTGTGTGTGTGTGGTAACTGTAATGGACCTGTTTCCTATATCTCATGCCGAGTGTTCTGGGGATGGGACCTGGACATTTTAGTTCAGAAAACTTTCAGAAGATTTTTCCAACAAGACCGGTCCAGTTTGTATTTACTCTACTTACAGCCTGCTTTCTGTTTGAGTTCGTGTTTCCGGTAGTCCTCCTTCTCCAGCACCATGCTCAATAACACCCTGTGGTCACTGTTCCAAAATGCTCTTGTTTATTTTGTGTGGTCTCATTAGTCAGCCTGGATTTGCCCCTTAGTCTGTGTTTACCTAGCCCTCAGCTTGCATGTGCTCTTTCTGAAGTCCTGCACTTGTTTCTCCAGCATGTCTGTGCTATGGATTCCAAGAGATTTCCTACACTTCTGTTTCTTCCTGCTTGTTTGTAACCATAGTTTCCAAGTCCCTTTGTTTTTCTCTTCTCTGTCCCATCCATGTTTTGTTGTCTGCTGATTTTAAAATCTCGGCCTGCCCTTTTAGATTTATGAGTCTGGAGTTACCTTTGATAAACATGCCTGGATGTCTTTGACCTCACCTCTGAATGTTTCTGAGATAAGCCTCGGTAAAGAGACTCCGCAATCACACCCTGACTCTTGGCTCTTAGTTATTCCAGACCTGATAGGTGAAATAATTCTTCTATTCGTTTTAAATAAAAATGTGGTGTTTTTATGCGGCACTGTATGGAAGAAATCCCATTTTTTTTTACATTTGGATTAAAGTATAGCAACTTTCTAACACGAGCCAAGGAAACCTCAAGAATTCAATTTTGGCCAAGTGTTATGAGTTGCGTATTACAATAACACCATGATATTACTTACTCATATAATGTAACTGTGTAACTAATATAACACTTTTGCAAGGTGCACCAAAACTGGGACAATAAATCAACGTATAAATAAAACACACTCTACGAAAGAACAGGCCTAAAATACAGTATGGACACTACAATACAGGGCAAGCCCTAAAACAATCTGCACATGTTACTAACTGAGCAGAAAGATGGCAGGGGCTGACATTTTCCAAATCACCAGTGACATTATGAAACATATTTCAATTTCAACTCATTTATAAGAAAGATTGGTTCTCGAGTCTTGGACTTGCGACTCAAGTCACCCTCCAGTTTCTTGTGTACTGACCTGAGAGTAACTCAGATTGAATGCAAATGTTATTCATTCATTAATCTTTTTTCTTTCATTCATTTATCAGCAACTGAATTATCTTGGTCTTCGGCAGGAATACAATCTGTACGATATACCAGTTCATCACTCACACACACACACACACACACATTCACAAACCTGCAGGACATACACAAAGACACAAAGAAGAACATGCAAAGCTCTACGCATAAGGCAATGCCCAGTGGGTTCTCACTGTCAGATGTTCCTCTAACAATAGAACTCTGGTAAAAGAAAATGGACAAAAAAAGAACTAAAACAATGATTAAAAAAAAAAAGAAGAAGAAGATAACTCTTCTTGCATGATAAATCAGGGTGATCTTGGCTCATGCAGAAAATGAGGTCAGTGTAAAAGTTTTCAAACTGACTTTGAGGTAATATGGATGCTTTTATCTGTATGGTTTATGTTTTGGCATCATATATAAAGCTGTCCTGTGAGTTTTAAATAATGGTGCGTCATAAGATTATCAGCAGGATTAACAGTAAGATTATCAGCAAGATTATCAGTAAAATTATCAGCAAGATTATCGGTAAAATTATCGATAAGGTTATTGGAAAGATGTTCAGAAAGATCAATGGTAAGATTATCAGCAAGATTATCGCTAAAATTATTGGTGAGACCATTGGTAAGATTATTAGCAAGATTATCGGTAGGACTATCAGCAAGACTAACAGTAAGATTATCAGCAAGATTATTGTCAAGATTATCAGTAAGATTATTGGCAAGGCTATTGGTAAAAATATCTGTAAGATTTTCAGTAAGATAATCAGCAAGATTATTAGCAAGATTATCTGTAAAATTATCGGTAAGACTATCAGTCAGATTATCAGCAAGATTAATGGTTAGAATATCAGTAAGATTATTGGCAAGATTATCATTAAGATTATCGGCAAGGTTATTGGTATTATTACTGGTCAAATTATCAGTCAGATTATCGGTAAGATTATCAGTAAGATTTTGGCAAAATTATCTGTAAATTTATCGGGGAGATTATCAGTTGAATTATTGGGAAGATTATCCGTAAATTTATCGGCAAGATCATCAGTCAGGTTATCGGTAAGATTATTGGTAATATTATCGATAAGATTATCGGTAGGGTTATCGGCAAGATAATCAGTAAGATTTTGGTAAAATTATCTGTAAGTTTGTTGGGAAGATTTTCAGTCAGATTATCGGCAAGATCTTCAGTAATATTATCGGTAAGATTATCAGCAAGATTAATGGTAAGAGATGCTTAACAACCGGCACTGAAGCACTCTGAGATTTTAATAAAAATATTCTGACATCACAGGCTGCCTTTGGTCATCATGGCACTAAATGAGCATGACGTTATCCATCGATTATGCGACTATTGATCTCAACTTACAGTTTAAAAACTGGTGTGTGATTTTGTCTGAGTGAGTCTCTGAGTCTGGAACTATAGAGACGGCAAAACTAAAATATCAAATTGTTATAAACTGTAGAAACCCTTTAAAGCGAACTGCTAAAAAAAAGACTTTGTTGCAATAGTATAAGTTTCTCACACAGTTCCATACACACCTCGAAAAAATGTGTGTTTTCTTTTCCATTCTGCACAGGTCACGCCTCCACATGAAGAGACTCATTTAAGACATTAAAAATGCATTGGGACAAAGAATTAGACTCGGAGAATAGAGCTAGGAAGTCACAACAACTTGGACTTGTAGAAGAGAAGCACTCCTAATTTCACTCTAAACCCTCCCGAGCAACGTTAATTTATTTCATTTGATTTATTTGATTCTTTAAAAACTCATCGCTTCGCAGAAATCAAGCCGCTAATCACCAAGCCCGAACGTTACAGTGGCAACTCCTTAAAAACATTAGTAAGAAGTCTGGTAATAAAGAACTATCGAAAAACAACAGTTGTTAATGCTAATGTGTAGCTAATTACAAATCATAGCATAGCAGGAGGTTAAAACGGAGGTGCTGATTGTCTGTGACGTCTCCAGGCTATTCTTTGCGTTGACTGCGTAATGAAAGCAGAGAAACGTAGGACTTTACCCGAGTTTCGTCTCAGGAAAGAAAAACAATTTTTTTTCCATAAGCTTTATGGCTTTGAGAAGAACGTGTCCCTGCGGCAGCGGATTAGCATTAACCGTTTGTGAGTACGAGAGAATACATAAGTTAATGATGATAGCGCATTATTAAACTCTCGTCTCACACCAGAGACCAAAAACAATTGAGCTGTCATCACATTCAACATTCCACAACTTTTTCTTTTTTAATTTTTTTTTAACTCTCTGCTGGATTTTGTCTGAGTAGAACATGTTGAAGGAGAGCAGAGGGAACGCTCTGAGACTTGGGAGAGGGTTCGTAAGCAATGACAAGTTTGGAAGCATAAAAACTATTTGAATTGAATCCTTAAAACTGGTGTTTTTATGGCAGTCACTGGAATTTACACCGAAGTCAAATAAAATGTTGTGTCATTACACTATTATTACAGAACCGGGATTTTAAAATGTGTGTTTTTTTAATTATTTGGGTTTTTTTTTACCTATGTCTTGAGAAGTTCATAAAAAATCCAATATTGGATTTTTTATCGCCGTGAATATTTCCAGCCTTCATCAAATCGTAAAGTAAATTGAATTGCAGAAATAAAAGAACTTCATTTTTCTCAACATGAGCCATGAGCATTTGTTAAAAAGGGAGTGAAACAAGCCAAATGACATTTTTCTGCTTTTCTTTTGAGGGTTTAAGAAGGTTAGAGTCTCTGTGAACAAACAAACCTGACTCCCCATGTGGAAAAATGAAGTAATTTTATATATGTAGACTGAATATATTTCATAATCATATGGTGACCAAGCTGCGATTACACCAAAGAAAAAGTCAGCAGACCTCTTAAGATGGTTGTGTGAAGCAGAGGGCTTTTTCTCACCACTTAGCTGAAGGGGAAATGTAACAAAGCATGACTGAGACTAGAAAAATGACATTGTATAACTTTGTGTTTAATATTGTGTATCAGCAGGCCCTCCAGGAGTTTTTTGTGATTGTTGCGGCCAAAAACGCTTAATTTTCCTGCAGCTTTTTTCAAAATTTGTGATACCATCTGCAAGGGTTTCTTATGTGGAAAATTACTTGAATTGGTAAAATTGCAAGTACAGGATTATTCTCTTAAACTCCTACCAGTGAAGACACAAACATAATGACTTTCTGAGAGTCGTACTCGGGTTTGACGCATTTGGATCGACTAAGGTGAGCTGAATGTGTGTCATGATGACTTCAGGTGACATGTCTCAACCCAAACCTACAGAAAATCTGCAGTACAGTGGAACCTCGGCATACGAATGCACTCCCTTATGAATTTTCACCTTAAGAATTGAAATTTTGCAAGAAATTTGCGTCGACATACGTAGCATTTTCGGCATACGACCGAACCGAACGCCGGCTAAGTTCTATTTTTAGCCCAAGTTTGGTGGTACGACTTCCTGTGAGGACCCTTGACATGGAATGCTTGGCTTGGGTCAGTTCTTTGTAAACAATATTGGTAATATTTTTGGGTGGCTGGAACGGATTATCTGCATTAACATTATTTCTTATGGGAAAATTGGTTCCGCTATACAAATTTTTGCCCTAAGAACTCGCCTCCAGATCCAGTTAAATTTGTATGCAGAGGTTCCAACGTAATTCTGAAAAATATCACTTTTTGCTTGAGCTTGCTTGATTTCGTTCATTTCTTCAACCGGAAAAAACATGGAATTCTAAAGGGACTGAATAACGTTGTAGCTAGATCAGAAAATGCATTGCGGTGGTGTCTTGATGCACGTTTTTCGGGGGTTTTTTTTGTATGTTGGTTTTGTAGTTCTGTCCAAGATGAAGGAAAAAAAGGGACATGGTGTACTTTTTCATGCAGAAAGTCCGACAGAGCCAGATGATTCAGGTGGGGAGAGAGCCAACGAACCAGGAGAGAACGAGAGAGAGCAGAAAGAATTGTCAGATGGAGAGTTCAGAGAGTAGGGCGAGGGTGATGGAGAAGCTGAGTATGAGACAGAAAAAAGAGTCGTGTGTCCAGTTTGTGATCTTGAATAGACCTCCGTTAGTCTGTTCATGTGGACAAAAAATGTCCAACATAACTGGCTTCTCGAACACAACCACTTTGGAAATGATTTATAAAAATGAAGTTTGATGCA